>NC_054752.1:14519543-14807043 GCF_018143015.1 Lytechinus variegatus
CGCGACCAAAAAAACACGTAAAAAGGATGTCTTTTTTACGATAGGGCACGTTACGTACGTAACGTGATAAGGGTGTCAAAAACACAAAAATAATGAAAAAAGGGTATCTATTTCGCAAGGAAAATTACGTGTTTAGGGTCGAATTCGCGGGGATGATAAAACAAAATTAAAATGTTTTATAAAGGATGTCCTTTTTGCCCCAACACTTCGTGTTTAGAGTCCGATTTGCGCGAGGTGTAGAAGTGGGGTCGTACTAAACCAAATAAGGTAAAGCCGATGACCGAAGGACCCGTAGCAATAAAACATTCCTGTACTTGTTTAGGGGTTCATTTCAGGGAACATTTGCCAAGAGTATCGTTTTGTTACCAATACTTGTTATGGGTAGGGTTTCACACGCCAATACTTGTTAAGGGACGCATTTTCAGAATATGGAAATTACGTGTTTAGGGTGCTTTTCGAGACCCCATGGTCGCGCATGGTATCCACTCGTGAATGGAAGTGGCCCCCCCCCCCGGGGTCTTGACGTAAAAAACAGGACAGGAACTTTCCTCCCGGACTTTCCTAGCATGTCATGCACCCAGTATATGATAATATATATATATATATTCATACCTTGGTCACTTCAGTCCACTACCGTCGGTTTCACGCTTTCGGCGATCTTCAGGCAGACTGATGGTTTGACGACTTGATTGTGTCTGCGTGCTGCGATGGGTCGTCACACCTGATTGGTTTTCTGGGAGGTCTTGGCCGGTGTCTGTGACGGCACTTTGATATTATTTCTGATCGTATGTTGAGGCACTTTTTGCTATCGGTGATAATGACGTATTTCTCTTCTAGGCAGAGATTGCAGAGCCCACTCCTTCTTAGATCAGTGTTGGACTTCTTCTCTATCCCCCACGTTAAATCAAATTTGGAATTTGCTTCCTTTAGTTTCCATATACATGATATATACTTAGAGAGTTGAGTTTCATTTGTGTATTTTTCGTGTTTCATTGATTTGATGTGATTTCTGTATCTGTCCTTGAAAGTACCCCCCGCAAGACCGTAGCATTTTTCCTCGTTTCCGATGTAAAGGCATGGTCACACCGCCCGAGCGTTGTTGGAGCGGTCGTGGAGCGGAGAGAAAAAATCATCACCCCTCGCTACAGTTCGCCATTTTCGATTTCGATTTTTTTTTTGTTTTGTTTTCGATTTTTTCCCCAATTTTGTGAGCAAAATTCGACCCTCTTTCCTTACCGCTCCACGACCGCTCCAACAACGCTCGGGCGGTGTGACCAAGCCTTTAGGGAAAACTCAATATATACGAAAGTACACACATTGGCGTAGAGTATATAGCGGTGTAACTTGGGTGCACATGCACCATTCCGCAGAAGCAGAGGAGTTGCGACCCCGGCTAGCAAATCAAAATTTGCATCCCTTCATCTGCTTTCAACATCTGATTTTCAAAACTCGTTCTACCTCCGAAGATGTGCACCCCCTATACCACTTTAAAAGTTCCACCTCCCCAGAATGTGCACCTCCCCATGCTCAAACCAGCCTACGCCCTTGTATATACCACACATCACTAAAAGCGTGCTTTCATGTAAAAATGCTCAGTTTGTGTGTCACATTCAGAGAAAAAAATACGTTATACATATTTTATGATTTGATTTATTGAGTTCCGTTCTACAATTGTACATAATAATTATGATAAACATAACAAGGTGGACGCGTCGTGGTCTAGTGGTTCTGACTCTCGCCTTTCAAACAGAGGGTCGTGGGTTCGAATCCTAGCCATGGAGTGTTTTCCTTCAGCAAAAAATTTATCCACACTGTGCTGCACTCGACCCACGTGAGGTGAATGGGTACCCGGCAGGATTACTTCCTTGAATGCACCAAGCGCCTTTAGTAGCTGGAGCTACAGCCGGGGTAATAGTGCGCCACTGAATAGGCAACTAGATAGATCGGCGCCTCATAAATGCTATGTATTATTAAGATCGAAAATACTACAAAACATAATATAATATATGTAACATAATGGATTTAAGGAACACAATTTAAAAAAATAAAGTTATCTCAGATGACATTTGTATTTAGAAGTAAAACGGGGTCTTGCATGGTCGATTTTTTTTTCATTGGATACAGTGCACTGTTAAAAACCCGTGATTTTACAGAAAAAAGAGAAGATTTTGCAGAAAGCAATAACAGAATCATTCTGTAAATTCATACAACAGGATTTTTTTTTCTGCAATTTAACAGAACAGGTCTGTTTAAAAAAGGGAAAAGGGTGTTTTATTTAAGGAAATTTGTAAGATTCCATATACAAAATACGAATATCCTGTAAGATTACACAATCTTGTAAGATTACAAGTGTTGTCGAGACTCTGCTAGAGGAACTTTTTTTATTTTAAGGAACAATAATATTTTCTAACAGTGTATGGTTCTTTCATAATTTGCAGTTCATCGCAAACCTTTGTGTTACGGAGCCCTGGAGTTGGTTTCTTTGTTGTCACTGCATACTTCTTTACTGGTTTGTCTTTTTATTAGGTATCCTCTCATATCGGCAGTGAGCACCACGAAATCACATTCACTGTCCCACAAGGCATTGCGGCTGTTCGTGACGTCATCTATTCCCTTGAGACATATGACATCATGGGCATCAGACCAAGTATAGGTTTGTACCTATTTGAAACAACTGAAAAATAAATAAAACTAAGATGCAATGCTATAAACACACAAAAAGACCACTAGTAACCCGTATTCTAAAGTCCAATTCAAAGTCAAATCTGAAGTTGCACCAGACAAGTCCGTACGGTTAAATGTCATCGTGTCATCGTAGATCTTTTTATATCTAGTTCACTTGCATAAACCTCACTCTGTGAAATCAATTCTGAGCTGAAAGATGATCGATTACTAATTGAATTCCCCTGGACAAATGTTATTGAAGTTGCGTGATTTCGATTTCCAACATGTCAATTTGGCACTAATATACACAGATGTTTTGTATTTGTGCACAATTTTTGCCTTTTGAGAGCTAAACATCAATGATGCTCTTCGAAGGGTTGCTTCGCGCGAAAATACAAAGTTATAAATTATCCTCCATTCTCTTGCACTAGCTATGTACTTCCTGCTCAAGTACATTCGCAACCAGACCGATACAACGGTTGTCTTCTCTGGCGAAGGTGCGGACGAGCTTGCTCAAGGATACCTCTACTTCTACAAGCAGCCGAGCATAGAGGCGGGGGATGAAGAGAGCAGGCGACTCCTACGAGATTTGTACATGTATGATGTCCTCAGGGCAGATCGTGTGTCTTCGGCACATGGGTAGGATATTCAGACAATATCGACTCAGAGAGGGGGTCGGGTGGAGGTGCAGAGGATCCCTTGCATGGGCGACTGAGCTGAAGATGATCCTTGTTCATAGGGACACCTTTTGTTGTGCCCCCAACACAAATATAATATTCTTCTCAGCCGCCCATGGTCCCTTGCCAGAATTTGATGAACCTGAGTCCTTAATTGGAACGAGATAGTACTTCTGGAGAATGGAGGTGTAATTTGAGATCATATGGAGACGTACCTATCGAAATATCATTGGTAGCATCTTAGTGCAACTGTTACTATAGGTCTTTTTTTTGGAGGGGGTTATAAAGTGCAAATTTGCAATTCCGGATAGCAGGGGCGGATCCATGATTTTCCAAAACCGATAGGGGCATTTTCCCGAGGAAAAATTTGACAAGCAAAAAAAAAGGTTTTCAACATAAAATAAAGATATTTCGTCCGCAAAGAAATTGACAAGCAAAAACAAAAGGTAAGCACTTTCAAAAGGAGGGGGCACACTTCTGTTTCAATTGCATTTCTACATTAAAAATTTTGATTGTGCCTCACAAAGGGTGGGGGGATAACGGGCCGGCTTTGCCCTCCTCCACCCCCCCCCCCCTTGTCCGCCAGTGCCGGACAAGTACGACTCTGCTACTCTGCACCATAACAGGGTTCAAAATTGTACCCATTGCCCAGCTCCTTTGCCATGCATGCAGTGTTGTGTTTTTCTTAGCGTGAAGGGAGAGTGCTATAAAATCACACAGAAAACACAGATCGCCTACATTCGTAATTCCGAAGCTTCGTCATTCCGAAGGTTCGGTTATTCCGAAGGTTCATATTTCCGAAGGTTCGTAATTCCGAAAGTTCGTTAATCCGAAAACGGAATAAGGTTCGTGATTCCGAAGGTTCGTTAGTCCGAAAACGAAATGAGGTTCTTAATTCTGAAGGTTCGTTAGTCCGAAAACGAAATGATTAACGAACCGTATTTCGTTTTCGGACAAACGAACCTTCGGAACGACGAACCTTATTTCGTTTTCGGATTATCGAACTTTCGTAATAACGAATCTTCGGAATAACGCCACAAATGTTCGGATTCACGAACCCTTTTACGTATTCGGATTAACGAACATCGAGGTATAGGCAATTTTACGTGTTTCGGAATTACGAACCTTCGGAATTACGAATTGTAACCAAATCAGATTTGTTATTTGTGGTTTGCACCCTATAGCCTTGAAATCCGGGTGCCCTTCCTCGACCACCTCTTCACATCGTACTACCTCTCTCTCCCTCCGGAGTTACGTCGACCGATCAACGGTATCGAAAAGTTTCTGATCCGGAAGTCCTTCGACGATGGAGATTTCCTTCCGGAAGAGATACTGTGGAGGACCAAGGAAGGGTTTACTGACGGCGTGTCTTCGGTTGAGAAGTCGTGGTATGTTATCCTCAAGGAGCACTTCGAACAACAGGTATGGTATTTTCAATGTTCTTCTTAAGATTTCGGGGCCGGTAGAAATGTAAATTCTACCTACAAATTAATCACCTGCACTGTTAAGAACCTGTGATTTTACAGAAAAGAAACAGAAGATTTTGCAAAAAGCAATAACAGAATAATTTTGTAAATTCACAAAAAAGGAATTTTCTGCAATTTAACAGAACAGGTCTGTTTAAAAAGGGGAAAAAGGTATTTTATTTAAGGAAATTTGTAAGATTCCATACACCAAATACCAATTTTCTGTAAGATTACGCAATTCTGTAAGATGTACAGCTGTTCTCCAGACTCTGCTGCAGGAACTTATTTTATTTTAAGTGTGTACAGTTTGGTCAGTCTTTGTTTGACATTTGCATTACTCTACATTTTTCGTTTACTATATTGGTCTTATTTTTGTTACTATATATCCAGATATCGTTTTCTGTCTTTAACTCTAATCCTTTTTTTGTTTTGCTCTAAAATCATATTTTTTCGTCATCATTATATATAACATGTGAACATGTGAATAAGATGAAATGATTAACATAATTGCATCAGAATTCATACAAAGAAAACAATCTAAAATGATTATTTGGATAGTAAACTAAGAATTAATCCGTAAATATTAATAATCACAAAGGAAATAGCGATGCGAAATAAAAACTTCTGACTTTTAGAAATATATCTGAATATAATACAAATAAACTTTAATAAACTATAGATAAATCTCAATTTGAACATGTTTCCCCCTTTACAATACAATTAAATCATGATGTTGAGGAAAGTACAATAAATCACAAACACACAAAAGAAAAACACACTCTCCGCCACATTTCGCCCACTAAACACCCCCCCCCCCCCTTATGATAGAGCATAAGGAGAAGGAAAAGGAAAAAAATACAAACCTAAGAAAAAATGGTAAAACAGAACATAAATTGATATTTCAGATCGAAGATCAAAGTTTCATCAGTTAACTTATACTTAATTTTCAACAAAATATAAACCAAGTAAGTATTTCGTAGCACCAATAGCTGAAAATTGCATTGGCCCTGCCGAGATCTCAATGCAGCAAATCCTTATACTGAGCAGCGCCCTCTTTGTCTTGTGTAACTATGCCCATCTTTGTACTTTTGTTTTTAATTACTATATCATGTATATATACACAGGAGATTGTTCCATCTTTTCAGTCCGTTTCTTTACTCTATTATGTATTTTTAGTTACGCTTGGCAGCTTGTGGTTTAATACCGTAAATATATTACTTGTAGTTATTGAAATTATGTTATTCAAAGTAACATCGTAGGTTAGAACACTCAATGCAAATATAAAGTAAAAATTAATTTGTTATTGTGAATTTTTATGATGGTTACACCAATGGTATTCACTTTTATTTTACTGCGTTCAGAATGAAGCTCCTGTTTAGTCTCACAGGTTTGAAAAAAGTACACCGTATTAAAGGGATGGTCCAGGCTGTATATATTTCTGTCTCAATAAATAAAGTAAAATTCACAAAGCAAAATGCTAAAAATTTGATCAAAGTCGGATAACAAAATGAAGTTATTGAATTTTAAAGATTGGCATTATTTCGGTGAAACAGTTCAAGGCATGTCTTTATGAATATTAATTAGGTGGGCGATTATGTCATATTCCCACTTGTTCTTTTGTATTTTATTATAGGAAATAAGCTTTATCCAAAATTTTTATACCAAGAACTAAAACACTTGGATTGACAACTGATTAAGTGCATTAGTTATGTATTGCCGCAACTAATGTCATCATAATGGGGACACATCATTTACACATGTATCAAAAAATGAAACATTCATAATTTCATGTAATAACATAAGAAAAAGGAAAGTGGGGGTGTGACATCATCAGCCCACCTAATGAATATTCATGACGATGTGCATTCTATTTATTAAGATATAAATATTTTCAGCCCGGAACATCCCTTTAAAGCCTCCTTATTGCTTTGTCCAGATCACAGATAATATGATGGATGAATCTCCAATTACATTTCCTTTCAACCCTCCAACAACAAAGGAGTCCTACTACTACCGAATGGTATTTGAAGAGTTCTTTCCGGGGAGAGCTAAATGGACTCCTTACATATGGATGCCTAGTTGGGTAGGTGACGTAGATCCTGCAGCTCGGGCCCTGAAACACTATGCTCATGGCGAACACGACGCTTCCAGAGGGCGCCAGTTTTGCCTTGCAGACATCCTTGGGAGTACCAATGACCATCGTGTGTAGGGGTAAAATTGAATGGACTGATGCCCCGCCGGCCGGGTGGCTAACGTAGATTCTGTGGACCTTAATTACACAGTAAAAACACTGTTTAAGATGTTATACAACGCTGTTTACTATATGAACCTCGCAGTATTTGTTTAACCGTTTAAACAATCATGTTTAATTTATTGAAGATTAGGTATCGAAAATTAAACTTTGTAGCTTAAAAGATTTTAAACGCTTGTTTAAACTTTTCAAAAACAATTACTGTAAGGTTCTTAGGTTCATATTGTAAACAGCGTTGTATAATTCTTTTTTTTACTGTGTACGCTTCAGAACTATGCTCATGGCAAACACGATACTTCCAGAGGGCTCCAAATTTGTCTTGCGGACATCCTTGAGAGTACCAATGACCATCGTGTATACGGGTAAAATTAAATGGACTGATGCCCCGCCGGGTGGCTGCCGTAGATTCTGTGGGCCTTATATGCGCTTCAGAACCATGCCCACGGCAAGCACAACACACTTTGAGAGGGTGTCAGACTGTCAGTTTTGCCTTGCGGACATCCTTGTGACTTCCATTGGTCCAGTTCCATTGGTCACGGCCGTCTTGGTTTTTTTTTTTTTTTTTTTGGTGGGGAACGAGGGAAGGTTAACATTGAATGGATTCGTTACACGTGGATACCTCTTTGGGAGGGTGTTGTAGACCCTGTAGGCCCCCCCCCAAAAAAAAAAAAAAATTCTCAATTTCTGTACATTATTTGCACTTATTTTGATTGATATTCACTGTTATTCGTTTGTGGAATTTTTTCTTCACCATTTTGATTCCAATCGTCATTGTCAAATTCGTCACTATCGTGATCCCTCTTGTGTTTTGAGCAATATATATAAGATCATGAATGTTCATGAATGCCTGCAAATTCCAATATCTGACGCCAGGGAGTCAGATAAGCAATGTACCTGTTTTTGTCTGTGTGTTCATTAAATTCTTGTTTGTTTAATATGCGAGTGTGTGTGTGTTTGTGTGTAATTGTGCATATCAAGCATTGATATTATAACGTCATTACGAATGAGCGGCACCACATAAGAATCTACAGAAAAATAAAAATTCGAATATCAGCTATGGAGGTGGAGTATGGGTGGATGGGTGCGGTACCGCCGGGCCAATGTGTTTGGGTTTGTGAATAATAGGTCATGTTTGTGGGTTAGAGAGAGAGGAGGAGAGAGAGGGGGAGCGGTCAGAGGAATTCACATTAAAATATGCAGAGAAATAAATACACAAATTGGTTTGAGAGATGAGTCGGCAATCAGTTTATTGATGAAGGGTGAGGGTAAATAGATACAATATTCCCGGACGTATTGTGTCCGAGTCCTACCCCCCTAAGATCCAAGACTGTTCGGCTTGGGCGACTCTCCTATATTAAAGGTCAAGTCCTCCTCAGAAAAATGTTTATTTGAATCAATAGAGAAAAATCAGACGAGCACAATGCTGAAAATTTCATCAAAATCGGATGTAAAATAAGAAAGTTATGACATTTCAAAGTTTCGCTTATTTTCAACAAAATAGTTATATGAACGAGCCAGCTACATCCAAATGAGAGAGTCGATGATGTCACTCACTATTTCTTTTGTTTTTTATTGTTTGAATTATACAATATTTCAATTTTTACGAATTTGACGATTAGGACCTCCTTGCCTGAAGCACAAAATGTTAAAATAATGGAATTCCACGTGTTCAGGGAGGAATGAAACTTCATTTCACATGACAATGACGAGAAAATAACAATATTTCATATTTCATATAATAAAATACAAAAGAAATAGTGAGTGAGTGATGTCATCAACTCTCTCATTTGGATGTAACTGGCTCGTTCATATTACTATTTTGTTGAAAATAAGCGAAACTTTAAAATGCCATAACTTTCTTATTTTACATCCGATTTTGATGAAATTTTCAGTGTTATGCTTGTTGATTTTTTCTCTTTTTATTCAAATCAAGTTTTTGTTGGGGTGGACTTGTCCTTTAAAGGATGAATGGAATGCTGAAGTTCGACCCCCTCCTAAATAAGCTAGGAGGGGGGGGGGGGTCAACTCGCTCATTGGACTCTAGCAGGGCAAAGCTCTCCAACAGACGGCCTTGAATGGTTTCAGGGGTTAATAGACCAGTCTGCTCCATTCAAGCCATGGCCCTACAGACCCCTCGGGACACTCCGCGGAATCAGTTCACTTTCAATTCAGATCTGCTCTCCATCATATTTTTCCGTAAATCCATGATTCCATCAAGGTTTGTACTGGGCTACTGGCTGGATTATCATGGAGCTATTTCTTATATGGACCTACTTTGAGTAGTAATAGGTCCATTGTATATTGAAGTCGTCAGCGACAGTGGAATATTTAGGGACGAAGGCTTTGTCTCTTCGCAGGTTTGAATGACCCAACAAAAAAAAAACAGATGCTCGAGACCAAAGCGTGCACAGCCTACTGCAGACCTGTATTAGCAAACAACAGGTTATGAACAGGACTTCAGGAGGAAGAGAAAGTTTCTACCGATGTATCTAGCATTGCTCTGCCTGCGCAAACAGTACACCTTTGCAATCTGGGCTTCTTACAGGTAAGTAAGAAGAATTAAAGATCCTCAAAAGTGCGTACATCTTGACTCCTTTTTGGGCCTGGCTTCTAGTTTAGAAGGCAGGACTATAGGAGTCAATTATTTTTGTGATGCTCGGTACGCACTGATGGTTTACTTTACTATTGGACGTGAAGCTCCTTATGTACGTGTAATGATGTACATTCTGTTCAGTCTGTGTCCATTGTTTGTGCTAAGTCGGGTAATCGATTTGTCTTCATCATTTTCTAGTTAAGGACCCATTGAAGTAGTGTGGGCGGGAGATGTCAGTTTAATGCGAAACAATACCAAGGAACGTTAATTACAAGCAGGTCACACAGTCCCGACACAAAGTGCCCACATTGGCTTTTTGTCAGAAGTAGTACTAGTAGTACGATTTAACGTGATTAATTTATTGCATTTGAACAACATGGTCAAAAGTGGAGAATCCGAGATCCTTCTCGGATCGGCGGACTTCAAATCAATTAATTTCGTATTGATTTAAAATGTTTATTTTATTTGTGAGGCGATATTTTGTGGATTGCTCATTATTTTCATTTTTGTTGGCCCAATATCATTGTTTGGATGGAAAGTGAACCGTCCATTCCTCTTGTCTTCGTCACAATACCAGGTGCTGATTTAAGTTTTTTATAATAATATATTTTTGAGGAACATTTTTAGTCTGTAAGTACAGACTCAAATTTAACACTTAAACCAATTATTCCATGTTAAGAGTGAAGACAATTAAGACGCACAACTCAAGCCAGTCACAGGACATCCAGGCTAAGCCCCGTAGAAATGGACTAAACCTTGTTTTTTATATATATACAATTGTATTCTTTCTTGTCATTTAGAGAGCGCTGATTTCGAACCTGATTGATGCCACACGTGCGCGTGTAACCTGGAGCATGCTCCGCAAATTGGCAAAATCTAATATGGCCTCCAAAATATGCAAATCGCACCCATCAAAATCATAAAAATTGCCCGCACATGAAAAATACATCAATTATATCTCCCAATATGCAGAACCACACAGGGCCAGTTTTCAATTACTTTCACGGGATCAAAAATTTGGAATTGTATACCAAATTATATAAAGGAAAAGAGATCAAGGAACACTTTCAGAAAGGAATTATTTGCTTACCTAAATACAACCAACCCTCTAATTTAATTCTGACAAGAGAATAGGAAATATTTCAATAGAATAAAGAGTATTCTATATAAATCTCTAATTCTAATTATATGTTTTATATAACATGGTGATTTTTCAAACAACATTTATAGCATTATTCACTGTTCACACGTATTTCTTTTATGTAAAATATCAAAGATTTGAAGGAATCAGTCTCGACTAGCACTTGTGCTACCTTCTGGTTCCTTCTTAACAACAACATTCAACCATATACGTATCTTTTTGTTCAATCGTCAATATTGGAAACTGTGACTAGGATCTTAAAAATTGTTAAAACATTTGTTTTAGGTTTATAAATGCATGTCACATTTTATGTATTCAGATTTATCGTTTGTATTCTCATTTTATCCTTTATAATGTTAGCAATTGCATCTGTATACTAGAATAGTTACGTTTGTGCTGTGATGTTAACACATTGTTATCGTTATTGATATTGTTGTTAAGTAAATAAATAAACTCAAACTCAAACATGTAGTTGTGATGCAGGGGTACGTCCCTTGCATGAGTTGTGACTCGTCAGGGGGCAGTCTACCCCCCCTTAGGTACCCTAGTGGTGGTAAATACTGTATTATGATATTTAAAGTGGTTGTCATAAGCCCCTAATATTCTATACAATATATAAAAGGGCCTAAAGGGGACAAATTATTATAATAACAACGTTTGAATTTACTTGACTATAAAACGCCAATAATTGCAAAATATCGTCTAACAATGTCTGACAACAATCACAACATGATTTCTAACGAGAAGTATATTTCCTTCGCTCTTTCGGTAATTAACGTTGTATTTTGAAATTCAAAATAGATGCAATATGCCTCGTAATATGCGAATGAAGAAACTAATTTTCACATGAGTAAGAATCATAAAATGAATGTAATTGTGATCTACAAATATTTTCTGAAAACATGTTGTCTAGCGAAATATATCATTTCTTTTGTCATGCATAAGATAAATGATGTATCGCGAAATGCAAAATATCCCCTACTCTCACTGGCTAGTGAATCTAGTCTCACTTCTCCAGACTCTCCGTTGTGCACTATACTCAAATTATGAGAACCAAGGCCGGGTTTGTGCCTGCAGACTAGAACATTTTCGTTAGTCAAAAATTGGACGATATGTAAGGGATTTCTCTTACAACAAATAGTCGCAGCTCGCAGGAAAGGGTTCACACAGACATGATAGAAGCAGTTGCTCAAAATTTCCCGTCGTATCCAACACCCTACAGCTCGCTTTAAAAAATGGAGTCGTTTCAAACAAGGGAGGTAATTACTTCTAATAAGAGTATACAAAAGAAAGCTAAGGAGCGCTACATAAAATAGGGTATTTTATTCTCCGGAAAGAAACGGGGGCGGGCCACTTACATGCCATCCTCTTTGATGAAGGGGGGGGGGTCCCCTGGACCTGGGATCTGCGCCTGGTGTCGTTTTTTTATTTGGTTTACTTTGGAGAACACTGTCTGGCACGTAATACGAGACATTGACCTCGCGGCAGTATTCATGGTAATCAAATGAGTATCTATGGAAACGGGGTTTCTGAACTCCAAGAAATCTTTCAAGGAAAACTTTACACCATACCCCCATGTCTGGCCGGGTAGTAATATGGGACGTCACCACTAGCGTACCTACGGGGGGCAGAGGGGGCAGTCACAATCCATACAAGGGACGTGATGTGGTCAAAATTACCGAGAAAATTTGTCAATGTCAAAACAATTCCTAGTAGATTTTAAATAATAATTTGGTTGATTGTGACCTTTTTTTCGGTTGGACACATTTTCAACCAAGAGAATGGCAATTTCTACCCACCCCCTTTTTTATTTATTTTTGGGGGGTTGGTGTAATTTTTGCGATGTCGTTTCTGAACTTACCCCCAATATCATTTTTATATAAGATGAAAAAAAACACAAATAGAACTGCGAAATTCTTAAGTCGTTATTGAATGTCGAGGAGCCTATAGATTTTTTTTCGGAGGGTACTAAAGTTAGCAATAAAATGGACATGAAATCAGCTTATTATAATATTTGATATAATGATTTTTGTGGCTCTGTGTACCGACTTCTTCCTAAAATCAAATTTCTTTTGAAATAATGTCGTGTAAGACTGTAAGAGATATTCACGAACTAAAACTTATAAGAATTCACTTGACTCTGTGTGCCAACTTTTCCTGAAATGTTTCTTTTGAAATGATTTCATGTAAGACTTAAAGAAGTTAAAGCTCGTCTAAAGCAGGTAGCGATGGTCAATAATTTTAGGTTCCATTCATGACATTTGCTCTGGCGACTATTGCTCCGCTGTAAATTCCACGAACTAATTGATTTGCCAACTTCAACCCTGGATTTAACACTACAACCTATTCTAATAACCCAAACCCTAAACCTAAAATAAAATCCTTTTGGAAGCCAAACCTTTATATTGAAATGAAGCCCGGAGCAATCGTCGCAGGAGCAAATGTCGTGTCGCCGTAATTTGAATTATACCTGGATATCATCCAACATTCCAATAGTACGAAGAAAATCTGATGATTCTTTTTAAGTTTTTTAAATTTTATTTCTTCCTCTTTCAAATCGATAAGTTTACAATCACAATTCATATAAATCAGATTTTGAACATGACTTATCAGTATCAATGAGATTACAATTTTTCGAAATTATTACAATGAAGTTAACTGCTCAAAAATATTTTGCTTCCATAATAATGTGAAAGCAGAGGGGGGAATCATATCAATCGACAAAAAATCAGACTTTGTGAAAAGGTGTCTTTTTTCCCTGAATAGAATCAAAATAATCTCTTTTGCATAATTGTACAAGAATTTAAAAAAATAAACGCTAAGTAGAGGAAGGTTATTAGCCTAAAAAAGCGTCCCTACACACTCATAACCTTACCTCCCACACCCCCTCCCCCTCATCTCTCCCTGATGATTAGAATTCGAATTTGACTACTAGCGACCTCTCTTCTAGCCCTCTGAGCACATAATTTACAAATTCAAAATTGGAAATTGGAAAGCTACAGAGATAGGATTATGGAGTTGTCAGTCCATTATATGCTTTAAAAGAGGTTTTAAGTAAACAAGAAAAATACACAGGTAATTTATTATCATAAATCATTCACACAATCTGAATTAACAGCAGTACCCCCCCCCCCAAAAAAAATAATAATAATATTAATAATAAAATAAAAATAAATAAATATATAAATAAATAAATAAATAAATAAATGAATAAATAAATAAGTAAATAAATAAATAAATAGATAGATAAATAAATAAACAAATAAATAAATAGGGGGTGCTTCGTGGTCTAGTGGTTCTGACTCTTGCCTTTCAAACAGAGGGTCTTGGGTTCGAATCCTAGCCATGGCGTGTTTTCCTTCAGCAAGAAATTTATCCACAATGTGCTGCACTCGACCCAGGTGAGGTAAATGGGTACCGGCAGGAAGTAATTCCTCAAAAGCTGTGCGCACCAGAATCGGTAGACTAGCATAGCCAGGGTAATATAGGAGCGCCTAGACCACGCAGCAAGGTGGATACGTGCGCTGTACCAAGCTTCTTGGCTATACAAATCCTGAATTATTATACAGATCCTGTTATTATACAAAATGAATAAAATATAATGAAATGAAATAAAATAAATGAATTTTTAAAAAGGTGCAGCATTACCACAATTTCCATCAATTCAAGGGTATATTAAAAAAGAACATGACCTTAATAACGTCATATTTCAATAAACAGCAGTCACTCCTGTTAAGATTTGACAAATAGTATTACATACTTGTGCACGTTCACTATACCTTATTGTTAATTGGGCGTTTTATGTTCATTGAAGCAGCAATCTGTGAAGTTTATGCCCTGTCATGAAAAACATAATAGTTGGCTGCCTGAGATCCACCCCCCACCCTGATGGCAAAAAAGCAGGGATCGTAATTATGACCCATGAATTAGAATATCCATATTTTGTAAGAAAGGGAGATATCTAAGAACTGAAGGGCTTAGAATCCTGGCCACTTCGGACGTCGTAAAAATATCTTTTTAGAAAAGGTGGGACTTCCCCAAACTTATTTGAAAATACTATTTTCTGAACCATTTTAGTGTTTCCTTAAAAAAAATAGCGTGTCGGGCAAAATTTATAAAAGTTGCGAGCAAACATTTCGACATATGTATTACAAAACTCCGATTTTGTGATAGATTTTGACATGATATTCAGAAAATAATTCCATATTTTGCCCTTCTCTCTCTCTTTGTTTTTTCAGTTGGTAGTGAAAAATGTGGGGTGCACCCCCCCCCCATATCTGTGCGTAAGTGATGCGGGTGGGCTACTCAGCGCCGCTACATTTCTTATAGTACAGTGACATGGTTAACTAGTTTAGGGCAAGTTTGTGACCTTGTATTTCCCACTCATCAAAAATATCTTCCTGTCATTCTGCTATCAACCTGAATGAAGTTTGAACCATCAAGCCATATAGAACATGCTTAAAGGGATGAATGAACTTTTTTTTAAAAGTAGAGTAAACAAAAAGAGGTGTATAATCAACAATACGAGGACTTTTTCTTAAATGAAATATAAATTATTACCTTTCTAAAAAAAAGAAAAGAAATAAAAAAACGACATCAAATCAAGATCTCCGTACACCCCGCCTGAGTGCACTGACCATCAGGTATGGTCAGTTACAATATTACAATAGTAAAATCATCCGTACATCTTGATACAAGAGATCTCATATGTATCGATTTTGCAGATGAATAATTATGGAATATTAAGTTGCACTTCTCAGACCTATTACCCCCTCCCCATTTTTCTTCCACTTTTCACTGCTTGAAAATAGGCATAGGAGGTAGTCTACCCTTTCCTATTGTAGCAATACGAATTCTCTACACAGAAACTAAACAGGTAGATAAACAAGTAAATATATATACAAGAAATAAAGTTATATAAGTTTATCACAAAAATACCTCTATACTAGTAAAGCACATGCATGCAACATTCATTGGCTATATCGCCCATTCTCTTTCTTAGGGTAGAGGGTGGAAGCCCGGGGGCACTTCCATTAACGAGTGGATAGCATAATCGACCACGGGGTCTCGAAAAGCACCCTGAACACGTATTTTCCATATTCTGAAAATGCATCACTTAACGAGTATTGGCGTATGAAACCCTACCCTTAACAAGTATTGAAAACAAAACGATATACCCAGAAGCGGATTTAGAGGGGGTGTTGCAACCCCCCCCCCCACACAGACACACACCAAAAAAAAAACCTGGGGACCTTTTTTTTTAATCTTATTTTTTTTTAAACTAGTAATTTTATTCTATTCTATTTCTATGTATTTATTTCATTCATTATTATTATTTTTTTTTTTTTTTTTGGGGGGGAGGGGGGGGGGGGGGTTTCGGCGAACAAATGTCACAGAGTCCCTTGCCCCCCCCCATCAGCTTTTTTGAGGACACGGGCCACCGCCGAAGTGACAAGCTAAGCCAGCGTTGCCGATTCTCATCCCCAAAATCCCCACATTAAAAAAAAAAAAATGGGGGGATTGTTGATATTTGAATGAAATTTTTCAGTGAGTATCAGTGACAAGCTGTTCATAATAAAGGTATTAGGCTAACAGTGCTTATTCCAACGTCCCCAATTCTTTGTATCTGTGTTGTTAACTGGCCTTACATTGCAGGAAAATGCAACTTAATTTTACAAATTTTCATGGGGGTTAATTTGGCAACGACATGTATACCAAAAATAGTGGTGTTTTAGATGCAAGAAAACGCCATTTTCACACACAGATTTTCAAAAATTTTCCCTTCTGTGGGAGGGAGACAGTCCGGGACACCCCCTGCAACACCCTCCCCCCTCGCTCGCTCCGCTCGCTTGGACTCGGTCGCTACGCTTCCTCGCTCCCCACCCCCCCCCCCTTTTTAAAGAGCTGGATCCGCCCCTGATACCATTGGCAAGTATTCCTTGAATTGACCCCTAATCAAGTACAGCGATATTTCCCCGGGGGGCCACTTCCATTCACGAGTGGATACCATGCGCGACCATGGGGTCTCGAAAAGCACCCTAAACACGTAATTTCCATATTCTGAAAATGCACCCCTTAACAAGTATTGGCATGTGAAACACTACCCTTAACAAGTATTGGAAACAAAACGATACTCTTGGCAAATATTCCCTGAAATGAACCCCTAAACAAGTACAGGAATGTTTTATTGTTACGGGTCCTTCGGTCGTCGGCTTTACCTTATTTGGTTTAGTACGACCTCACCTTCTACACCTCGCGCAAATAGGACTCTAAACACGTAGTATTGGGGCAAAAGGACATCCTTTATAAAACATTTTAATTTTGTTTTATCATCCCCGCAAATTCGACCCTAAACACGTAATTTTCCTAGCGAAATAGATACCCTTTTTTCATTATTTTTGTGTTTTTGACACTCTTATCACGTTACGTACGTAACGTGCCCTATCGTGAAAAGGACATCCTTTTTACGTGTTTTTTTGGTCGCGCATGGTATCCACTCGTCAATGTAAGTGGCCCCCCCGGGGATATTTCAATTGTTATATCACGGACGTCTGTTAAGGCCCTAAACCGCAAATTGCACCTAAACCGCAAATCGCCGCCTAAGCTTGTAGAAAAAAAGTATTTTTGAAACGAAGGACCTTGGATGAGTGGTTTCACTCCCCTGGTAACATTTAGTATTAAAGTTTGAAAATTTTTGAAAATAAGCTACTATTACTCCTACTACTACCACTACTACTACTACTACTCCTACTACTACTACTAAAACTACTACTACTACTACTCTTACTGCTACTACTACTTCTACTACTACTACTACTACTACTACTACTACTACTACTACTACTCCTACTCCTACTACTACTCCTACTACTACTACTACTACTACTACTAAAACTACTACTACTACTACTACTACTCTTACTGCTACTACTACTTCTACTACTGCTACTCCTACTACTACTACTCCTACTCCTACTACTACTCCTACTACTACTACTACTACTACTAAAACTACTACTACTACTACTCTTACTGCTACTACTACTTCTATTACTGCTACTCCTACTCCTACTACTACTACTACTATTTCGTACTGATTATGACTATAATAATATGAGTACATGGCTTCATTACCCTCGTAACATTTTGTATTAAAGTTTTAAAAAGATTATAATAAATATTTAAAAAATTATTTATAGCGATTCTTTCTTTATTTTCCGCCTTTCATTTCTTCCCTTTTCCTTTTCCTTTGCTTAAACCTACAGGCGTTAGATTATACTAGGGGATAATTAGGGATACACAAAAAAAACACCAAAAAAAAACACAAAAAAACGGCACTATGTACAGCCCAAGTTGCCCAACTCCCACCATAACCAAGAGTCCAAAACCAACAAACAAGAAGAACAATAATGATAGCCTTTTAGGGCCCCATGGGAGACCAACTTTATGTTGAATGAGCACCCTGGTAAAATATTTAAATAAATAAACAAATAAATAAATACGTGTATCAACAAAGGGATCAACAACAACATTTCTCATAAAAATGAGATCAGCGCCCTAGTTCTAATTCCTCACTCTTCAACCTCTATCCTTCTGCGATTTATGTTTGCCGCCCTCTGTGTTCACGCCTCTTACGCGCACACGGTATATTAACAAGGACCGTGTGCGCGTAAGAGGCGTGAACACTACTACTACTACTACTCTTACTGCTACTACTACTACTACTACTACTACTACTACTACTACTAAAACTACTACTACGACTACTACTACTAGTAGTAGTAGTAGTAGTAGGAGTAGTAGTAGGAGTAGGAGTAGTAGTAGTAGTAGGAGTAGCAGTATAGTAGAAGTAGTAGTAGCAGTAAGAGTAGTAGTAGTAGTTTTAGTAGTAGTAGTAGGAGTAGTAGTAGGAGTAGTAGTAGTAGTAGTAGTAGTAGGAGTAGGAGTATAGTAGAAGTAGTAGTAGCAGTAAGAGTAGTAGTAGTAGTAGTAGTTTTAGTAGTAGTAGTAGGAGTAGTAGTAGGAGTAGTAGTAGTAGTAGTAGTAGTAGTAGTAGTAGTAGTAGTAGTAGGAGTAGGAGTAGTAGTAGTAGTAGTAGTAGTAGTAGTAGTAGTTTTAGTAGTAGTAGTAGTAGGAGTAGTAGTAGGAGTAGGAGTAGTAGTAGTAGTAGTAGTAGTAGTAGTTTTAGTAGTAGTATAGTAGGAGTAGTAGTAGGAGTAGTAGTAGGAGTAGGAGTAGTAGTAGTAGTAGTTTTAGTAGTAGTATAGTAGGAGTAGTAGTAGGAGTAGCAGTAGGAGTAGGAGTAGTAGTAGTAGTAGTAGTAGTAGTAGTAGTTTTAGTAGTAGTATAGTAGGAGTAGTAGTAGGAGTAGTAGTAGTAGTAGTAGTAGTAGGAGTAGCAGTATAGTAGAAGTAGTAGTAGCAGTAAGAGTAGTAGTAGTAGTTTTAGTAGTAGTAGTAGTAGTAGTAGTAGTAGCAGTAAGAGTAGTAGTAGCAGTAAGAGTAGTAGTAGTAGTTTTAGTAGTAGTAGTTTTAGTAGTAGTAGTAGTAGTAGTAGTAGGAGTAGTAGTAGGAGTAGGAGTAGGAGTAGTAGTAGCAGTAAGAGTAGTAGTAGTTTTAGTAGTAGTAGTAGTAGTAGTAGTAGTAGTAGTAGTAGTAGGAGTAGTAGTAGGAGTAGGAGGAGTAGTAGTAGTAGTAGTAGTAGTAGTAGTAGTAGTAGTAGTAGTAGTAGGAGTAGCAGTAGTAGAAGTAGTAGTAGCAGTAAGAGTAGTAGTAGTAGTAGTTTTAGTAGTAGTAGTAGTAGTAGTAGTAGTAGTAGTAGTAGTAGTAGTAGTAGTAGTAGTAGTAGGAGTAGTAGTAGGAGTAGGAGGAGTAGTAGTAGGAGTAGTAGTAGTAGTAGTAGGAGTAGCAGTAGTAGAAGTAGTAGTAGCAGTAAGAGTAGTAGTAGTAGCAGTAAGAGTAGTAGTAGTAGCAGTAAGAGTAGTAGTAGTAGTAGTAGTAGTAGTAGTAGTAGGAGTAGTAGGAGGAGTAGGAGTAGTAGTAGTAGTAGTAGTAGTAGTATAGGAGTAGGAGTAGTAGTAGTAGTAGTAGTGGTAGTAGTAGTAGTAATAGTAGCTTATTTTCAAAAATTTTCAAACTTTAATACTAAATGTTACCAGGGGAGTGAAACCACTCATCCAAGGTCCTTCGTTTCAAAAATACTTTTTTTCTACAAGCTTAGGCGGCGATTTGCGGTTTAGGTGCAATTTGCGGTTTAGGGCCTTAACAGACGTCGGCCGTCGGTTTTAAATAAACCCATGTAGGTGGGTTGGGATGGTGGGGCTGTAGTACAGCCCCACCTCCCACAGTCCTCGCGCAAATCTTACTCTGAACACATGGTGTTGACCCTTGGGGCAAAAAGTGCATCCTTTATGAAACATTTTATTCTTAATTTTGTATACCCTCGCAAATTTGACCCTAAACATGTCGCCTTCCTCGCGAAAATATATACCCTTTTTTCATTATTTTAGTGATTTTGACACCCTTATTACGTTACGTAACGTGCCCTATCTTGAAAAAGACATCCTTTTTACGTGTTTTTTTTTTTGGGGGGGGGGGTCGCGCATGGTATCCACTCGTCAATGTAAGTGCCCCCACCCCTCCCCCTCCCGGGTGGAAGGGGCACATGAAATAGGAGACTGTGACGTAATAAATGTCTTCTTTTCCTGCTTTTATCACCAGGCGACATGCTTGATAACAGCGAATTGGGTAAACTTTTCAGCCAACAGAACTTCGCATGTCTAAGACGGAAACTGCTATTCTTTAAATATTGATTAGCTTGAGTCTGAAAGCCATGTTATTGTCTTGGTCTGGTCTTCAGTGATTCAACACCGAATAGTGTTTTAGTGCACGCTACCGTCTAATGCATGGTAAATCTATCTTACGTTGACAAGGAATGAAGCTGTATAGTGATATTCATGATCTTCGGAGCATGCCGTAGAATGGGAACATGGAAAATGAGCTATAAAGTTTGACTGTCTTGTCAGAGTTTCATGTTTCAGTCGTCTAGATTCTTTCATCCTGTATGTGATCATTATACATTTTCGGTTGTGCGAGACGTCTGCGATCTACCGTCTGTACAGCCTATCGAGCTATCGCAGCTGGCAAACTGTAGGTACATATAGATCTTTATAATAATGACACGAGCTCTCTTGGAGGAACGTTTTCGGAACGCTGAAGAACGTTCACCAGATGTAATGGGATAGGTAAGCAACATATAAATTACATTCATTTTAAAATCATATTAAAGCAGTATTAAATTAAACTAAGCAGCGAAATGTTTGAATATAAATATATAAGCCTATATATATAATATATATATATATATATGTGTGTATATGTATACATATTTATGACAGATCTTCGGAACGCTAAAGGACTTAGTAATTATATATTTCTTGGCGCATAAGTCTTGAATTGTTTTCGTGACTTGATCACTGAAGTTTTATCCATTCACTAACTGCGCTTCAAGATGTTCCGCATGTGCTGACAAAATATGTTGTGTGTTGGTGCGCAGTCGAAAATCAATTAATAGTTTCCGTTACATTATGATCTATCCATTTCCAAATTACACGCACATGCTAGCGCGATTCCGAGCATTTTTTCTCCATCATGTCCATAAATATCCCAGTGTATACACTGGGATAAGATTATATCATTGAATTTAAACTGAATCAAATTAATCAGTTTTATACTTAACAATTTTGAACGATTTGCCATTATATGGTGATTTGTGAAACTCATTGATACAATGTCGTTGTTATTACTATTATCATAACAATCATGTGTTATAATGATCATCATTCCATCATTAGCGAGGGTCAACTTTAGATCATTACCATTGTAAAAATCAGTACGACGATAACTATCAATTGCATTTCATTTAAATTGCATTACGAGTTTCTTCCATAACCGTACCATTTATACCCGTCTTGGTCCAGTTTACGTAAAATGTGTTAAAATAATCCTCCTCTTTCTGGATCAGAATGTATTGCAATTAATTTAACAAACAACATCGCCTCCTCTGGGTAGCCTACACAAGAATGAATTCTACACTTTATTAATGCCACTCAGCTGCTCTGTCATGTCAGTTGATCAAGTTTATTGTTTAGAATAACAATAGATTTCTTACTCCCCCACTTTTTTTTACGAAAGCCTTCCACATTCGTCATTATAAGCACAATAATGAAATCATGTATCTATGTTGATTTACTCACAAATGAGTCAATGAATCATGAAAAGAATCTAAGTTAATATTATTTTCATTTTTCATCTAAACCTTGGGTTGATTCAGTGGCGCAACAAGCCAATCAAAACAAATGAGAGGAGGGCATATGGTGTATGGGGCGTACTTTTTACAAATTCGCAAACGAAGCGAGGATTTGGTCCCTTTTTTTACTAAAAATCAAATATCGGAATAGATTTTAAAAGCCTGAGTATCTGAAAATTATATCCTATTTCACAATTTTACCTTTTATGGTTATTTTCTTTTCTCCTTGTTTTTTTTCTCGGTCGTGGAACTTTTCGGAGGGCAGTACCCCCCCCCCTCCTCCCAAAAGTGAGGTACATGAGGCAATAAGAACAACGAATCGGATTTGAATGCCACTGGAAGTTGTGATCATAACACCTGATGAAAGCTACGACAATCGTGCGATTTGATTGGTTGGGAGCAAATTTTTAAAGAATCTCAGAATTCGTTACTGAAACCGATTTTTTAAACAGGTTGCAGAGGGTGACAAGAATGTTTCTCTTTATCCCTTCTTGACACGTCTTCGCGGTCTTGCCTTGAAAGCCGAGAGCGGAATTGATCCTTCAAATTAAAGGTCTTTGTTTGAAGAGAGTGCACTTTTTAGTTTCTTTTTGGCAAGTCAAACAAAAAAGTACTTTTAGCAGACGCGACGGAGGTCAAGGGTAAGATCACTGACATGGCGGATGAATATCCGAGAGCGGTGATTGCCTATCATTTTTTTTTATTTTGGAGTAAGTGTACACTCCTGCCAGTGGCGGATCCAGGATTTATTAGGGAGGAGGAGGCACAAAAGGAAAAGGGGGTCCACTTTTTCTTCAAAAAGTTTGACAGGAAGTCGGACAAGAAAACGAGTAAAAAAAGGTTAAAGGCCCGACTCCTTTTGAACAACCCAAGTCCATTAATTCATTGACATTAACCCAAATCATACAGCTCCCTCGACGAAATGTATAATTTTCTATTTATTAGAATTTCACCCTGGGGTGCCCCCTCCAAAAAAAAATGAAGTCATCCCAGAGGTTAAATATTAAAAGATATTAAACAAATGTCACATTTGAATGTTTTCACAGACCAATGGCGCTAAACGATTACCTTTCTTTATCAGCAGCAGTAGCAGCAACAAAAGCAAAAATTACCCAGATTATACTCGACAGCTGTGCTTTTTATAATTTCCAGAGGCATTAGTTTTTTTTTTTTAATGCACCACCACTTCTGGGAAACTACTTAATCCTACAGTAAATTCGAATCTAAATTTATTATGATTCTATTTCGTATTACCCTTTGGGTATATTTTGTATCAAAATTGGTGTCATGATTGTTGAAAATGCACAGAGTACATTGTGAGGTCATAGCTAATTTAGCTATGATTTCCACTCTTCTTTTGTACCCCACCCCAGCCTCTACCCCTCTCTCTACACCCGTTCGGAATTCCTGATCACAATATAACCTTGGTAGTTGAACGAAACAAATTCTTACAAAATCGTCTGTTTTTCTTCCAAACACCACCACTTTAAGTTCCAAGCCTCCACAAATACCCCCTTCATACAAAAAAGGTGTCAAGTTGTTTCGTAAGTGGTGGATCTTTACAAGTGAAATTCAATATTTTATGTTTTCTCTGCGTGACATGGTCAATTGAAAGCACGCAATGCAGAATCACCGCCAAAGTTCTCGATCGCATTCCGTGAAATTGATGCCTGTCAATTACTTTTGTTGTCAGGTAATCGGTGCTATGGTTATGATGATGATTGGCAAAAAAATATGTAACAGTATTTCAATTCACGTTTCGTGTAAGAGAATGAATGTCTTACCCCGGATACCCCCTGCATTTTGCTTTAATCTGAAAAATCGTATATATTTTTTTTTTTACAAAAATCACTTTTGAAAATAAGGACAAATAAGCAGGATTATGGTCACCATGAACATTGATGCCATCATTGTTTTTTGTTGTTGTTGATTTTGATTTGCAGTTCACAATCACCCATAAGCATTCATTTCTGTGTTTGTTGTGCATTATGTGTTTTATAAAGTCATTTATTAATTTTCCAAGCCTCAAACCACAATGAAACCTCAATTCATCCGTGAGTATAAAGTTGGATGAATATGTCACGATTCAAAATATTTGACCGAATTTCAAAGTTGGTATATTTTCATGTAAATATCACATGATATTCATATATTTTTGTTTGAAGTTGATCTTATTGGCCCGTATTCTGAAGTCAGGTTTAACTTAGACCATGGTCTAACTCTGTGCAAAAATGATGGGAAGCTATAAGTGTCATTTTTTTTATTAAGTGGTATGTCTCTTATGTTTACTGTGCTCTTTCCTGATTCATCGATGGTGAAGACAAACATCTATTTATACTTCCTCCACATTTTTGAATGATTCGAGAGCCAACTGAGGTGAAATATTATATCTCTACTGTTGGTGATTTATGTAACAATTGGCTATCCATACTTAAAGGTCAAGTCCACCTCAGAAAAATGTTGATTTGAATCAATAGAGAAAAATCAGAGAAGCACAATGCTGAAAATTTCATCAAAATCGGATGTAAAATAAGAAAGTTATGACATTTCAAAGTTTCGCTTATTTTTAACAAAATAGTTATATGAACGAGCCAGTTACATCCAAATGAGAGAGTCGATGATGTCACTCACTCACTATTTCTTTTGTTTTTTATTGTTTGAATTATACAATATTTCAATTTTTACGAATTTGATGATTAGGACCTCCTTGCCTGAAGCACAAAATGTTAAAATAATGGAATTCCACGTGTTCAGGGAGGAATGAAACTTCATTATGAAACTTCATTTCACATGACAATGACGAGAAAATCAAAATATTTCATATTTCATATAATAAAATACAAAAGAAATAGTGAGTGAGTGATGTCATCAGTTCTCTCATTTGCATACAGACCGAGATGTGCATATAACTGTTTTGTGAAATGAAGCGAAACTTTAAAATGCCATAACTTTCTTATTTTACATCCGATTTTGATGAAATTTTCAGTGTTATGCTTGTTGGATTTTTCTCTTTTTATTCAAATCAACTTTTTGTTGGGGTGGAATTGTCCTTTAAACCACAACTTTAAACCTGGGTTTATTAAAGTTCAGAATACGGGCCATTGACTTTATTCAATACAGTATTATTCTTTTTCGAGAGATCCAATGCAAAAATAAAGCGTGAATGTGTAATAGTTCAACATTAATTTGACTTAACTAAAAAAAAATGCATATGTAATAAACTTAAAAAGACTGGGAGCCCCCCCCCCCTCCCCCTTACATCCAAACACACAAACAATGTTAAAACACCAACACAACAGATTGAAGAATGAAAACACAATCAACAAGCAAAGCATGTGTGATTGACCACGTTGAATATCGTTTTGGTTTTATTACACACTCTTAAAACAGTTGGGCAAAAAATTCCCAACTTTTAGCCAACCCTGGGCAACATACTCTCCACACAACTATTGGTTAAAATCTACCCAAATCGGGCAATAAAATCTAAGAAATGGGTTATAAATTTGCTCAATTGGATAATAAGTACCCAGAATAAAAATTATGTTTACCAACATACATTACCTCAGACAGTGGACAGTATGTTGCCCATGTGCAGGCGCTTATGTCATCTCATTTTTCATTAGTAGGTAATACTTTCGGGGTTGTCAATGTTCGTAGCATTCACAAGCACAAGATGCGCTTGGGAAAAGAAACGGCACACTTTCCCCGAGGGAAAACAAAAGACGTGATATCGACAACATAATCCCAGATTTATTACGTTTATGTTACTTGTGCAAATATTTTGATCCGTCTCTTTATATACTGCGATTCTTATTTGAGCGCAGAAAGGATTTAAAGATGTACTCTGGCCCCAAATGAACAATGAAATTACAGATTCTAAAATAGCTGATATATCGAAATCGGTTAACAAAATAATTGAATTTCAAAGTCGTGCTCTATTTCAGTGAATGAGTGAGCTTGTGATGTAAAACCGCTTCCTTCCATTTTATTTGTTTCATTTCATGAAATCTTTACATTTACGATTTTTTTTCATTCTTGTGTATTGAACACTGTCTGTATTCTATGTTTTGCAACGGTGATGAGCTCACGCTGGTATGCGCTTTATTTCTTAAAACAAAAAAGAGTTATTTTCAGAAAGGGACAGAAATGAACGGAATATTATTGTCAAATGATAAAGTAATAAAAAAATACGAGAATATTCCCTCCATGAGTTCTGATAGCCTAATTTTTATTTTCTGGTTATTTTTTTAAGAAAAGGAAATGAATTCCGTAAAAGACGAAAGACATTTTGCTTCCCACCCCACGAGTATAGTGCATCCCTGGATGACCACACCTTAAAGGACAAGTCCATCCCAACAAAAACTTGATTTGAATAAAAAGAGAAAAATTCAACATAACACTGAAAATTTCATCAAAATCGGATGTAATATAAGAAAGTTATGATATTTAAAATTCTCGCTTCATTTCACAAAACAGTTATATGCAGATCTCGGTCTGTATGCAAATGAGGGAACTGATGTCATCACTAACTCACCATTTCTTTTGTATTTTATTACATGAAATATGAAATATTTTGATTTTCTTGTCATTGTCATGTGAAATGAAGTTTTATTCCTCCCTGAATACGTGGAGTTCCATTATTTTAACATTTTGTTGTTCAGGCATGGAGGTCATAATCATCAAATTCGTAAAATTGAAATAATGAAATAATTCAAACAATAAAAAACAAAAGAAATAGTGAGTGACATCATCGACTCTCTCATTTGGATGTAACTGGCTCGTTCATATAACTATTTGGTTAAGAATAAGCGAAACTTTGAAATATCATAACTATATTATTTTGCATCCGATTTTGATGAAATTTTCAGCATTGTACTTGTCTGATTTTTCTGAGGAGGTTTTGACCTTTAACATCATAATCCCTATCAGCTGGTGCGATGAGAAACTTTTACAATTTAGTTGCTCTTTATCCGACTTCGATGATCATAGTGTTGACAATGTTATGAATCTTCGATGTCGCTATATTTCGTCAACAGAAATAGTGATTTTACCTGTCTGGGAAGCCGGGAAACCCCTTTAAATCTCTTATTTTTTGTTTAAGATTGAAGCAATAAACCACATGATAGGACCACAGGGGTCGCACGAATTCACCATAATAAATCACTTAAGTGCTTGATGCTTGAACTTGTGTTTTGAGGGAAGGGCTCAAGAAGAAAACATACATGTGACACCCAGGCCCAGCTGCTCAAAAGTTATGATTTACGGGGAGGGGAGTGATGGTGTTAATTGCGGTGATTGTAGCAGTGGAGATTAGCATGGTGATGGTGATGATGCTGGTGATGATGATGATGGTGATGATGATGATGATGATGTTGATGATAGTGATGATGATGATGATGATGATGGTGGTGGTGATGATGATGATGATGGCGATGATGATGATGATGATGATGATGATGATGATGATGGTGATGATGATGATTATGGTGATGATGATTGTGATGGTGATGATGATGGTGATGATGATTATGATGATGATTGTGATGGTGATGATGATGACGATGATGATGATGATAGTGATGATGATGATGATGATGATGATGGTGATGATGATGATGATGATGATGATGATGGTGATGATGATGATGATGATGATGACGATGGTGATGATGATGACGATGATGGTGATGATAATGATGATGATGATGACGATGATGATGGTGATGATAATGATGATGATTGGGATGAAGCAACCTCGTTGAAATGATAACTCAAGAGACAATCATGTACATTTACTATGTACACATGAGTATTTATTCAGGTTCTTCAAAACTTCACAAAGTTCCAAGTTACAATGTTTGATAAGAGAGTGACTGTATGTATACTCAATGAATAGGCGTCCTGTTGATGGTGGAGGACTAACTAACTATTCTCCCATCTCCCCCAGTTTCAAATGAATCTCTTGTCACTTCTAGCAAACAAAATATAACATTTATATAAGGTGAAAGCCCTCCCCTTGGAAACTAGAATTGCCCAATCGAATATTTACATCTCAGAAAGTTTTAAGCACCCCAACCCAATGATGCTGACAGGACTTTCTTCCCCTAAAAGCAGCTGACCATTAAACAACATGGTTACATGGATGAGATGGGAACGTGTGCAACATGGATGAGCCATGGTCAGAAACTGGTCAGAACATAACATGAAATATCATCATGGACTCATAATTGTGACAGGTAGGATTGACCTGGGACCTGTCCAGTTGAAAACAACAGGTGTCATGTGCTACTACCCAAATCACATGTGAAAATTAATAACCCCTCATAACACAGGTGACACACATTGTCACAATGATGATGATGACGACAACGATGACGACGACGATGATGATGATGATGATGACGACGATACTGATGATGATTGATGATGATGACGATGATGATGATGATGGTAATTAAGATGGTGGTAGTGTTGTACGTTATGGGGGCCTGTTCTATGTTGTATTATAAATCATATCAATCGGTCTATGATGGTGATCCTACGTCCAATGATAAAATCCCTCTTCTCTACATGCCCCTTCTCATAAAATTCAAATCCTGATCTCAGAATTAACGTGAGTCCGATTGCAACTCATTTTGCTACGGGCAATGACGGCGGAATGACGGATTCATGGTCTTACTGCACGTATTTTGTCTGAGAGTTTAAGGATTAAGTCTAATCCGCTGAATAAGCAATATGATTTTAAAAGGCTGATGGTCTGCCTCACATTAAAAAACTCAATAATCAGGTTCGTACCAAGCTAAAGTTTGAATGAATTTATACCTTTTATTTCGTTCACGAGTTAATCTAGCGGTCACTGCTTCCGAAAATATACCCTCCACCATTTCCGTTAGACGCACTCTCGATTTGCAACACCTTTCCGATAAAGTTGTATGACCCTATTGGCAAAGCAATATATATAATTATATTGAATACTTCGGTATTATCATGGACTGGTATTATTGACCAGTACCATTGTCTATCATCTTTCATGGCCATATCGCGGATAATATAGCGCTTCATCCTTCATCTATATAGAGCCAAGGCAGTATTCAAAACTCCCAAACTATACTTGATAAAGTGAGTGTACTGTTTATGCACCTTGTGACCACTCTTATTTTTGTACTCTTGTGAGCCAGAATTTGATCTGCGACTTATGAAAACAGGCTTGTTTTTTCCGCTTTTCCGCTTTTTTACTTTGCGTTTCTGATTCATAATTAGGCAGAATTAGACTTATATCCATGCGCCGTTGGATTTTGTAACTGTCCTGACTTATATAAAGTTGTGCATTTTTGTCTTTCTTAATAAGTTTTTTGTTGGCGCACTTTGGGTGAACGTTTTGAATAGGAGCTGGCGACTTTTGTCAATGATTGATTAATGTCTTTGGTTCCTTAATAGGAGGTATATTTATATCTAATGTATTAAAGGTAGGGGTTTCATGCTATTGGTGAAGAAGATTTATCTTCGTCTATGTTTCTGTTCTTGTCTACAGATGTTCGTTTGTCCTCTGGTCAGTCACAACATGCCAAATATTTGTTGGATTTGAACGATCGTCCTTTTAATCAGTCACAACAAAGAAACGTCACCTTTTAACCAATCCGAATCCAAGGACTTTCTAGCCAATCAAAAGATAGATACGCCATCCTCCAGCCAATTGGATTCATTACAAG
Source organism: Lytechinus variegatus (assembly GCF_018143015.1). Lineage (NCBI taxonomy): Eukaryota > Metazoa > Echinodermata > Echinoidea > Temnopleuroida > Toxopneustidae > Lytechinus > Lytechinus variegatus. Next base: position 14,549,352 of record NC_054752.1, read on the forward strand.
TCATCTCAAAGCCAGTCAACTTGGAGGGACACCACCTTCTGACCAATCAGAGTACAGGAAACCAGTTGACTGACCAATCAGAAGAAGGGAACAATAATTTGTAATAAATAAAATGGAGGAATCAGATGAACTGAAGAAGAATGGAGACATTGAGCTTTCCAGTCAGCCAAACGTAAGTCATTCATCATTAGTAGTTCCAATTTGTCTGGTCTATCTTTTAAGAAGATAGAAATAAACTACGAACATAATGAAAAATAGCACATTGTTTAAGCCTGTCAAAGATAATAAGTTGTTTACCTTTCTGTGTAATTATTTTAACTTTAAAAACAACTTGTGTAAGAAGTTTCAAACAGTTGTTTAAAAAGTTGAAACAGTTGTTTAGAAAGTTGAAACAGTTGTTTAAAAAGTTTAAACAATTGTTTAAAAAGTTTAAACAGTTGTTTAAAAAGTTTAAACAGGTTAAACAGTAGTTGTTAGAGTGACGGGCTTATGCACTGTGTTAAAAATTTTAACAACGTCTTTACAGTGTATATAGGGGAAAAAACAGTTGTGTACGGATGGGGGTGGTGCGGCTTGGATAGATTCAAAAGTGTCACGATTAAGAATGAGGGAAACAAGAAGAAAACAAAAAAAAGGGTAAAATAAAAGGGTAAAATATGAAAATAATGTTTTTTGTGAATATTAAAGGGGAATGATACCCTTGGAACAAGTAGGCTTGTGTCAAAACAGAAAAATCAAAGAATAAGAACAAAGAAAGTTTGAGAAAAATCGGACAAATAATGAGAAAGTTATGAGCATTTGAATATTGCAATCACTAATGCTATAAAGATCCTCCCATTGACACTGCGACAAGGATGTGTTATGTCACATGTGAACAACTTTCCCTTTGATGGACTATAAAATACCTTCAAAATGTCTCTTTTTGCTTTTTCTTTATGGTGATAGAAACTCTTTATTCATAATGTATTCTTTAAAAATCTGTATTACATACCCTCTTATAGAAAGAATATATACTCTACTGATAGATGTGAAAAAAAGAGGCAGTTTAAGTGAAATATATACTAAAGTAATGGGGAGAGTTGTTCACAAGTGAAATCACACATCTTTGTCGCATTGCTAATTTGAGGATCTCCATGGCATTAGTGATCGCAAAATTCAAATACTCATAACTGCTTTATTATTTGTCTGACTTTTCTCATACTTTCATTAATCTGTTTCTTTTATTTTTCTATTTTCACACAAGCTATCTTGTTTCAAAGGTTTCATTTTCCTTCAAGTCATTGCAATCCCAAAATTAAATTTTCGTATAAAAAAAATCACAATTTTAGCATATACGCAGCTTTTAAAAAATTCACCTCCCCCGCCCATCTCTTCCCCTTCAAAATTGTAGACTCATTAGGCCATAGGATAGTCATCAGTATCTGGTCGGCCTACTGAAATTAATTTCTGAGAATGGTTTTGCCCCGCTGGTTTTTCTTGTATCCTACAGAATTCTATGCCATCCTCTTAAAATAACATATTGCAAAATCTTAATAGCTATGGTTTATTATCAATAGCCACCTTTGAAAATCGAAAGCTAACACTGCTTTTCTCGTTTCTCGTCTGAATCATTATACAGTCTACCAAAAAATGTCCTCTCTTTTTTTGACAAATTGCTTTATAATTTTATTAGTCAAATAAGGGTCAAAAACCTGGATTTGAACAACTATTGGCCGGCATTCTAACCATTCAATTGTGTTTTGTTCGACAGTTGGTGACAAGTTTTTCCCAATCCGGATAAGCAAAAATCTCTGACCAACTGACTGGTCAAAACCTGATTTTTTGACAAATTGCTTTATAATTTTATTAGTCAAATAAGGGTCAATAACTGCATTTGAACAACTATTAGCTCACATTCTAACCATCCAATGGTGTTTTTTTTCGACAGTTGGTCACAAGTTTTTCCCAATCCGGACAAGCAAAATTCTTTGTCCAACTGACTGGTCAAACCTGAATTTTTGACCAACAATTTTTGTAAGTGTATCTTCCATGATTATTATCAAATATCCTTATTTCACCATTAATCTGAGTTGTTGACTTTAATGAGGTGTTGCAGGTTTGTCTTTTTCTATTCCTTAAAGATAAATTCCAGTTTTGGTAACGATCTCAAAATGACTTTTGACAGAATCTAATGACCACCCAAGTGTCTGTTTGTATGAATAAAAAATATGTGCCAAAGGATTCTGGGAGAAATTGTGTAATTGCTGAGAAATAAGCAAAATAAGCGCGGATTCGGTCACTTCCGTCGGGTCTTTATTCCAGCAATAATAATACACTGTCCCATGTGTGCCTATATGTGTTGGTGATCTTCAGTGTAAACGTTTTTCAGTGTAGATTTCAAGATTTCACAAAGTTCAGTTAAATGTAATTGTACCAGATCTAGATCCTCGATGATATACTGACAATTAAGCCTTGTTTTACAGACTTTCTCATGAAATCAATGTTTACTGAAACTACTGGAATTTCTCTTTAAACTAATTACAGAGTCACAAACATGCAGAGGGTACGGAGGAGAAAGATGTTGCCATGGCAACGCAGAATGGCCACCACGGCAACGAAGACGTGGAGACAGGTTTGATGGAGAACGGAGGCGGTCCTTCCCCCGCCCTCACGAGCAGAAAGCAGCCGAGATCCTCCGTAATCTAAGAGGGGAGCTCAGCTATGGGATAGACGATGTCCCTGCCTGGTATACCGCCATATTGCTTGGTTTTCAGGTAAGCATTTAAAGTAAGAATAAAATGACAATATTGACTTGCGCCCTCATATGTTGAATTTGACAAAAATTGGTGCTAGGATGTTGACTGAATCACTTACGTACCTGGATTACCAAAAAAAAAAAAAAAAACACTACTCACCAGCATTCCCGGAACCACCCCCCCCCCCCCAAATAATAATAATAACAATGGTAAATAGATAGATAAATGAATAAATAAATAAATGAATGAATGAATGAATAAATAAATAAAAACAAAAAAAGTCTGACTAGCGAGCTAAAAAAAGTTTAACTGCTTCTGCCATGCTATAAGAACTTTTCCGTCTAGGTTTTTCTTATAACTAAACAGAAATAAGGTTAACAACACTGACAGGGGGACATCCCCCCTCCCCTTGCTCCATAATCCTAAGGTACGCTGCTGGACCCATTTATCTTTATCATTGTGTAGAGTTCAATGAAATAAGAAAATGAGATGTATAAATATGTTTCGAAAATCGTTGGGCAATTCAAACTATGTCGTAATTCTTCACATCTATTGATTCGAACTCAATCATATCAATATTACTTTTGCATTATCCAGCATTACCTAACGATGGTTGGGGCTACGGTCGCTGTCCCACTGTTTCTGAAATCAGCATTGTGCATCGCTGAAGATTACGTCACTGTAGCCGAGCTCATTGCCACAATCTTCTTCGTCTCTGGCATAGCAACACTACTTCAGACCACGTTCGGCAGTCGGTGGGTATATATCAAAGATCAGGATCTAAATTGGGCTTTCATCTCTATGGATGATACTAAAGTTATAATATGGATCTGAACAGGCGCAACGAATCGTACGTTCATAACAAAGACATATTAAAAGTAAAGGAAACGAAGAAAGAACAATAAGAGGAATGTCCAGGGAGGCATGAAACTAGAAGTTGGATAGGTTACTATTTGTTTAAGATGTTATACAACGTTGTGGCTATATGAACCTTGCAGTATTTGTTTAATCGTTTAAACAATCATGTTTAATTTATTGAAGATTAGATATTGAAAGTTAAATGCTTTGTTGCTTAAAATTTAAACACTTGTTTAAACTGTTTAAACAGTCGCTGTAAGGTTCATATAGCAAACAGCGTTGTAAATTTTTTTTTACCGTGTACCGTTAGTGCAGAGTCAAAGTCGATGTAATGTCATTTTCAGAGAAATAAGCAGTACTCCAACACATACTTCAGTTCTATATCCATCTGTGTAAAACACCCCCGTGTAAATAATTTCACAAACGTATTTAAAAAACGTAAGTATGTAATTCTGATCATTACCATGTTTTTACCATATAGATTACCAATCGTACAAGGTGGAACATTCTCCTTCTTGGCACCAACGTTTGCCATCCTGAGTGTGAAAGGTCCCTGTCCGCCTCCTCTCTCTGGTAAGATTTCATATTAGACATCAAAACCTTCGTTCAGACAGAGTGTAAAATCCGGATACCGAAGATGAAACGCCGATTTTGATATTTACCCACTACTGGATCTTATTTCCTTGGGCAGAGAGTTTACCCCCCCCCGGGGGGGGGGGGGTAAACTCTCTGCCCAAGGAAAGTGGGCCGGCCGGCCCCCACTACCACCTTGGATATGTTGGAACATAAAACTTGTACAAAATTCGTAACCTGTGGTTAGAAGCAATGATATTTTTAAAAAATCAAAAGAACGTGTATTGATATTCTGTGCTCCCACGATTGGGAAACTCTGAACCAACCCTACTTGTGGACCCTTAAATTTAAAAACTCAGTACGGCCGGAGGCTCAGATTCAAACAAACATTGATGAAACAAGAAAGAAGAACGTATCACGTTTTCCGCTGAAAGAACTCAGAGGCAAAATTGCTTACAATAGCCGTTGTTACAAATTCCTATTTTTGCAACGGAACTAATTCTCTTTTTCTGTTCTTATTTTAAGTAAACGCCTCGGCAGAAGAGGTAGCGAACCAAACAGAGGTGTTTCAGAGTAGGATAAGAGAGATACAGGGTGACATCATGGTAGCATCTCTCTTTCAGGTATTTTCTTTTGTAATAATTATTGTTTCGTCATTTAACAAGTGCCATAGAAATTACAAAATCAAATCCGAATAAAAATGATGTGGCATCATTGTTTTATCACCATGTTAGGTACTTCCTCCTTCAACATTTTTATACCACCACGCTCAACAATATATCTTTCTCGCTCAATCCCCCCCTCTCTCTCTTTGTTGTATGATGGTATGGCCTTCCTTGCATTTTCCTCTTTTAATGTGATCAGTATTATAGAGGGCAAAACAATTCACAAAATGTCTCCAATTGCTGAATATTTTTACTTCTAACAAAGTTATTATTATTGATAGTGTGTGTCTTTTTGAAATATCGGTTGATAGTATCATGTTCCCCGATGCCCGAGAGTAAACAAATAGAGAGATTCTGATTGAGATTGTAATATTCGTTCGTAGAGAATAGTTCAGTCTCATATATTATATATATTCACCTCTCCCCGCCCAGGTGAAGTAAATGGGTATGTCCCACCAAGTTGGAAGACTTCATGAACACTTGCTTTTAAAATTCCTAAAGCAGCACTTAGAAACATTAGAAGACAGTCCAGAAGAATGATGAGTATATTCTGCTCTCAGATAACGTGTTATACACAGGAACGGCACATCTATAAAGCACATATACATGTATTTGAGAAACGTTTGCAATAATCGGTATGATTTATAGGTATTGTATGACTATCATAATTATCATAAAAACAAATTTTCAATCAATTATTTACCTCTATCATTATCAACAGGTGGTGATAGGGTTTACAGGAACCATCGGCATCATGCTTCGTTTTATAGGCCCCCTCTCTATCACCCCTACCATATGTCTGATAGGACTCGCCCTCTTCAAGGAGGCAGCAGACTTTGCATCGGGCCATTGGGGTATTGCTTTCATGTAAGTTGATCACATCTGCGCAAAAGTGTCTCAGAAACGATGTTTTTGTTGTGGGTGTTTTTGTCAGGGGCGGGGTGTGTGGCAGGGGGCTCAATGAATGGAACCATGTAGAGCTATATTTTGCCAGCCGAACTTTAAAGGTCAAGTCCACCTCAGTAAAAATGTTGATTTGCATCAATAGAGAAAAATCAGACACGCACAATGCTGAAAATTTCATCAAAATCGGATGTAAAATAAGAAAGTTATGACATTTCAAAGTTTCGCTTATTTTTAACAAAATATTTATATGAACGAGCCAGTTACATCCAAATGAGACAGTCGATGATGTCACTCACTCACTATTTCTTTTGTTTTTTATTGTTTGAATTATACAATATTTCAATTTTTACGAATTTGACGATTAGGCCCTCCTTGCCTGAAGCACAAAATGTTAAAATAATGGAATTCCACGTGTTCAGGGAGGAATGAAACTTCATTTCTCATGACAATGACGAGAAAATAAAAATATTTCATATTTCATATAATAAAATACAAAAGAAATAGTGAGTGAGTGATGTCATCAGTTCCTCATTTGCATACCGACTGAGATGTGCATATAACCGTTTTGTGAAATGAAGCGAAGCTTTAAAATGCCATAACTTTCTTATTTTACATCCGATTTTGATGAAATTTTCAGTGTTATGCTTGTTGAATTTTTCTCTTCTTATTCAGATAAAGTTTTTGTTGGGGTGACTTGTCCTTTAACGAGAAGGTCACCAAGATGAGAAGATGGTGTTGATAAAAGCAGAAAATAACTTTAGAAAAATATTGGTGACGTTTTGATCAAAATCCATTAAAGAATAAAGGCGTTATGAATATTTGAATTTCAAAATTTGTGACCTCATATTCAAGCAGTTTCCCATCAGGCTTGCCATATATCATGTAACTGAGGTGTCTGATCATAATATCCTCCGCAGAAATGAAATCAATTTCAAATTTAGGAGAAAATTGCGTGTTGGGGAATCTATTTTTATAACATAACATCGGAGCTGTTCATGTGTGATGTCAATCAAATCAAAAGTTGAAGCTTTATAACTCCGGTTATTATTTAACGGATTTTCGTCGAATCTTCAACAGTACTTTTCTATATTTTTTATGCTTCTATTAAAACCAACTTGCTATCAGGTTGCACACTTCTTACTGTTTAAGGAATTTAAATTGAGCCGTGTATTTTATCAAACAAGATTTTGTATTAAAAAAAGTTGCCTGGTTAGAAATAGATTCGAATTCAGATTTTGCGATCTAACTTTACTCCACGTTGAGAATAATGTGAGTGAAATCGGACGAATAAAATACTGAAAGGTTATTGAAGTTGGATATGCATTATTTAATGCAACGATTCTATGCAGGTCTTCACAAATATGCAGTGACCGGGCTGATGATGTCATCTTTCCATTTTTATTGAGTTTATTGTATTAAGTCATGACTATCCAATTTTATATTTCAAGTATTAGAAAAGGAGATTCATTGGATAAGCTCAGTACTGATGAAAGTTGGCTTTTGACAAGGGAAACATGCTTTATCGCCAAATATTGCAATGAATGAAATTCAATCTTCTTCTCCATTAGGACGATGGCGTTGATGACGATATTTTCGCAGTACATCGCACGATTTGGAGTTCCATTCTTCCGTTACACTAAAGAAAAGAAATGCCACCCCAAGAACGTCTTCATCTTTAAACTGTTCCCGGTGAGTATATAGTCAGTCAATCAGTCCATCAAGTCAAACAGTCAATGAATCAATCAATAATCAACTAACCAACCAAACCAATCAACCAACCAATCAAATCAACCAATCGACCATCGATCGATCAATCAATCAATCGATCAATCAACCAACTAATTGATCAATCACCCCCAAAAGTCAATCAACCAACCAACCAATCGATCAATCAATCAATCAATCAATCAACCAATCGATCAATCAATCAATCAATCAACCAACCAACTAATCAATCAATCACCCAACCTATCATAATCAACCAACCAATTAATCAATCAACTAACCAATCAACCAACCAATAACCAACCGAAAAAGCAAGGAATCAACGATTCAGTCAAATCAATAAATCCCCCGATCAGTCAGTCTTCAGTCAATCAGTCATTCATTCAAACCTGCAATCAAACGTCACCTTTTCACCCCAGCAATCAGAAGCACATAGTTGTGACTTAAAATTTGATCTTCTGACTGTGTTTCATTGAAGGTTGATGTGAAGAAAAGTTTATTTGAATAGAAAGAGAAAAATCCAACACTAAAAATTTCATCAAAATCGGATGTGAAATTTAAAAAAATTGCCATTTTTAAGTTTCGCTTAATTTTACAAAACAGTTAAATGCATATCCAGGTCGGTATGCAAATGAGGGGACCGATGAAGTCACTCACTCACTATTTATTTTGTATTTTATGCTCTGAAATATGAAATATTCTAATTTCTCCTCATTGTCCTGTGAAACAAAGTTTTATTCCTCTCCGAATATGTAGAATAACCATCGTCTGAACATGTTATGGTTCAGTCAAGATGGTCCTTATTGTCAAATTGGTGAAATTGAGATATTATCTGTTTCAAACAATGCAAAAGAAGAAATAGTGAGTGAGGAACATCATTTGACCTCTCTCACTTGCACACCACTGAATTGTGCATACTGTTTTGCGAAAAATAAGCGAAATTTTGAAATGTCATAATAACTATCGTATTTAACACGATTTTGATGGTATTGTGAGCGTTATGCTTGTTGATTTTTATCTGTTGATGCTAATCAACATTTTTCTGGGGTGGACTTGTCCTTTAATTTGTCTGTTACAGCACCTTCATGTTGTAACCGGCTAGTCAACACGAAATTCTTTTTAAAAGGGTTTTTATATAGAAGGTCTCTTGTTTATAATTATAAACATATAAAACGATGCATATGTCACCATTTACTATAAGAAAAAGAATTAAATTTAGATACGTTGCATGTATAACCGTCTTATCCAACGTCCGATTCGATTAAATTTAGTGTAATGTTCCATTTTATCAATCCAAACTTTGGTATATATATAACAGGACCTTTACGGTGGGGAAAATTGGAAATGCTAAAAATGCACAGAATACATTATCATAAAAGGTGTATATAAATATCAAGTTTGCTTATATGCGGGTATCAGTTGTATGATTGATTACCTCTGATCACAAGTAAGGAGGGTATTTGGGCATCCTATTTCCTCAACATATCCTGTTTGTATGGCATGTTAGGAAAGTGAAATACAATTCGACACTAAGAAGTCGGGTTAGAGTCAACGACCTCAGTTAAAATTGGTCGTAAGTTACGAGCGGCTTTACGAATGAATGGTGATCATTTCTTGTCGTAAATGATACACACCAGATTTCAATTGGTGTTGATGTAGTTCATAAAAAAAGGATCACCAGTCAGTCGTAAAGTCGATCGTAACTGACGAACAGTTTTATAAAACTTTTTATCCATCCGATAAATCGTGCAATTCTGATACTCCGTTATATAAGATATTTATAAGTTGTCCGAATGAAGTTACCTTCCAATATGATTGAGGATAATGCGTGTGATTGATCTACCTATAATAATTCGATTCCTTGGGTGCATAAAAGGGATTGATTTGATTTTAAGACCAGGTCGAGGTATGATGATTCTATCAGTATGACCGGGGGAGGCACTTGCATGGGGGTTATGGTTAGGGCCGTGCTAAACCCACTGAGGTAGGTAAAGGTAAATCAATATCGCTGTACCTGTTCAGGGGTTCAATTCAAAGAATATTTGCCAAGGGTATCGTTTTGCTTCCAATATTGTCAAGGGTGGGGTACCACACACCAACACTTGTTAAGGGGTGCATTTTCAGAATATGGAAAATACGTGTTTAGGGTGCTTTTCGAGACCCCATGGTCACGCATGGTATCCACTTTTCAATGGAAGTGGCACCCCGGGAGTTTGACAAAATTGCCAAGAAGGACATCGAAGTAAAAGAGAATAAGCGGAATAGTGTGGTCTTCCGCCATCTACGGTGCAGTTCCAGCTATCTCAGAAGCTGAAACTTATTTTCTAATTTCATCTGGAACGAATTTTGACGTTGTAGATCAGACTGGTGCGATTTTATACATCGATCGTGCCGATAAGGGTGGGGATGGGGTAGGTGGTGGAGGAGATTCTCCTTTCCCTCTTTTGCACAAGTGTGGATCCCTTTTTGTGAGTGATGCCACTGGTCAATAAGAATATATATGAACCGAATTTGTGGCAACCATCCATTAATTTTTCCAGAAACTTACATACGAGCAAAGAAAGTGAGCAAAAAATCTATACATTGGTCAATATTCGTTTAGAATTGGCATGTTTAAAGTCAAACCAACCCAATTGTCACCGATATTCAAAGAAAAAGTTTATGGTAGAAGAAGGGGGGGACATTGTATATCAGATACCAAAGCAAAGATGAGTGACGCCAAGGGGATCAAGAATCCCTAACCCTAAGAGCCCACTGTTGCACCCACAAATGTAATAACGCCCACAAATGTAATAACACTTTACCCACAAATGTAATAATTTTTGATCGCCCACAAATGTAATAATGACTTTACCCACAAATGTAATAAATTTGAAGGGATTTTTGGCGAATCCGTTCTAAACTAAAATCCTATAGTAATGCGTTCATATAGCACAAAAGTGCAAAGTCTTTTTTCAGACCGGGTTAATAAAACATCAAAGTACAAGTCCAAAGTCTTTCTTCCAGACCCGGTTGTTTCAAAAATTATAATATAAATCCAAAGTCTTTTTTCCAGACCCGGTTGTTTCAAAAATTATAGTAAAAGTCCAAAGTCTTTTTTCCAGACCCGGTTGTTTAAAAATTGTGATATAAGTCCAAAGTCTTTTTTTCCAGACCCGGTTGTTTCAAAAATTATAATATAAATCCAAAGTCTTTTTTCCAGACCCGGTTGTTTCAAAAATTATAATATAAATCCAAAGTCTTTTTTTCCAGACCCGGTTGTTTCAAAAATTATAATATAAATCCAAAGTCTTTTTTCCAGACCCGGTTGTTTCAAGAATTTTAATAAGTCCAAAGTCTTTTTCCTGACCCAGTTATTTCAAAATTTATAATATAAGTCCAAACTAAGATACGATAATGATATTCCTGTGGAAAAAATGGGAATCGAGCTTAGTCTTTTCTCCAGACCCAGTTAATTAAACTGGTGGAATTAATGTCTTTGTTGTTGTTTCAACTTATACGGTGTATATTGTGAATATATGCACTAGAATAAATTGAGAATCAAGCGTAGTCTTTTCTCCAGACCCGGTTACCTGTTATTTAAACATTATGAATAACAGTTTAAAAACAGTATAAAGACCCCATAATCTTATTAATGCTGGATATATAGCGTAGTCTTTCAGCCCGACCATTTTTTTTCTTAAAAAAAACGCTAATAGTAAGAATTAAAAAAAATCAAAGTTTAAGACCAAACAAACCTTCAACCTAAGAACCTGTTTTAAAAGAGGTTTAGAGTGTTGTCTTTATTCCAGACCTAAAACAGTTACGAAAACAAATCTTCTAACATAAGACCTTATATTCTTATTCTCGTGGAATAACACGAGTTTTAAAACGTACTCTTTCCTCCAGACCCGGCTATTAAAAAAAAGTAACTGAAAAACTTCGAATCTAAGACCAAATTTCCAAAGTTTCACCCAGTAAAAATATGTCTTTTTTTTTAATAATACTACTACCCCTACAAAACATTGTAATAACTCGTGGGTAAAGCAGACATCCTTTCTCCAGACTTGGTTACTATTTGAAAAATAAAATAGTTTTTAAAAATATTCTAAAACGAATACCCAATAATCTAATTACTGTAGAACAACATGAAGACCGATTGTCGAACATCGACTTTCCTCCAGACACAATTATTTCAGGAATAAAAAATCAATAAAACTCAACCCCCAACAACGTATCTAAGAACCAACAATCCTCCAAATTAAGACCATGCATGTAGAAAAGTACACGTTTAGAGCGTTGTCTTTATTCCAGACCCGGTGATTTTAAAATGATTTAAACAATCCTAAAAACAAAAGACTCATATTCTTATTCTTGTGGAATAACACGAGTATTATGCTTAGTCTTTCGTCTGGACCCGGTTATTTAAAAGATAAAGAAATATTGGAAAAAATGACAGCTGAGACCAATCTTCAAAATTAAACCCACTTTAAATGCTTGGGCTTAGAATGTTGTCTTTACCCCTCACCGACGTATATTATAACTTTTGAAACGACCGGGTCTGAAAAAAAAGACTTTGGACTTGCATTATAATTTGGAATTAACCGGGTCTGGAAAAAAGACTTTGGACGTATATTATAATTTTGAAACAACCGGGTCTGGTAAAAAGACTTTGGACGTATATTATAATTTTGAAAAACCGGGTCTGGAAAAAGACTTGGACTTGTACTGTAATATTTCATTAACCGGGTCTGGAAAAAAGACTTTGAACTTTTGTGCTATATGAACGCATTACTATAGGATATTAGTTTAGAACGAATTCGCCAAAATCACTTCAAATTTATTACATTTGTAGGTAAAGTCATTATTACATTTGTGGGTAAAGTGTTATTACATTTGTGGGCGTTATTACATTTGTGGGTAAAGTGTTATTACATTTGTGGGCGATCAAAAATTATTACATTTGTGGGTAAAGTGTTATTACATTTGTGGGCGTTATTACATTTGTGGGTAAAGTGTTATTACATTTGTGGGCGTTATTACATTTGTGGGCGATTATTACATTTGTGGGTGTAACACCCCCCAAAAAATAATAATAATGATAATAAAATAAATGAATAAATAAATAAATAAATGAATAAATGAATAAATAAATAAATAAATGAATAAATAAATAAATGAATAAATAAATAAATAAATAAATAAAATGAATGAATGAACAAACAAACAAACAAACAAATAAATAAATAAATAATAAATAAATAAATAAATAAATAAATAAATGAATGAATAAATGAATAAAAGAATAAATGAATGAATGAATAAATAAATGAATAAATAAAAAATATGTTATTTTTATTTTGATTTTTTTGCTGTGGGTCTTTGCCTAAATTTCGCCCCAGGACCGCCGGTAACGGCCCCTCCTCAACGATTCAGTTGGTGGAAAATTTCGTTTATTTTCCAAAGACATTGAGACCTCTCAATTTTTGGCTCATCTATATTCTTTTGATTGTCTACACAGGTTATTTTAGCCATCCTAATCTCATGGATCTTCTGTGCCATCCTGACGGCCACGGACGTCTTTCCGACCGAGAGCGATGACTACGGGTTCCAAGCCAGGACCGACACTCGACTTCAAGTTCTACAGGAGGCATCGTGGTTTCGAGTTCCATACCCCGGTATGGAAGCTTCTCGTATACTATGCTTAATCACATTACACATTTAAAAAAAATGACACGCTGTTTAAGCCTGTCACTCTAACAACAAGTTGTTTTAACTTTTTAAATAAATTGTTTAAAAATTTAAACAGTTGTTAAAAAAGTTTAAGCAGTTGTTTAAAAAATTGAAGAAAAGTTTTTAGAGTGACGGCAGTAAACAACGTACTTAAAATTTTAAACAGCGTTTTTACAGTGTACTACTTTTTTATGTTTCTAGATATATTTTTTATAGCAGCGTTCTATAGTATTCTAAAATTGTCTGCACTGATATACAATTTTTGTATTCTTACCCAACTCCAGTTATATTTTCTATATGTGCCTCCCCCAGCTTAACCCATCCCTCCATCTCTCTTTATCCCTCCCCCCTCCACATCTATCCCAACCTCATTCCCTCTCTCTCCTCAATAATGTTCTCATTTCTCTTTCCATTAGCGATTGCACAGACCAATGAATATTCATTTGTCATCATGTTGCTAAAAGCCATACTAGAAAAATAATGTCTAGGTTTGATGTTGTTTTGTCAAAATAGTGGAATGTCAGTGGTGGCGATGCTGATATTTTTAGAGTACTGAAAAGATACGGGAAAGAAGAGGGAATAGAAAAATGGGGGAAAGCCCCTCCCCCACTGAAGGTCATGAAATTTGATATGAAAGATTATTTTGTTTAATTATAACCGGATATTTAATCTCTCAGACCCCTGGATCCTTTCCTTCAGGTCAATGGGGTCTCCCAACCGTCACCGTCGCCGGAGTCTTCGGCATGCTCGCCGGTGTCATCGCCTCCATGGTCGAATCCGTGGGCGACTACTACGGCTGCGCACGTCTAGCTGGAGCCCCGCCCCCTCCCAACCATGCAGTGAATCGTGGGATAGGTATGGAAGGTATCGCCTGCATGATCGCGGGGGCGATCGGATCGGGGAACGGAACGACGTCATACAGTGAGAACATTGGTGCTATCGGAATTACAAAGGTAAATCTTGTATGATATTTTATTGATTTCGTGTCTCCCTCTTTCTTTTCTTTTCTTTTTTTTTTGCTTGTGTGTTAATATTATTAATCATCTTTTTTTTTCAATGTGTGTGTAATCCAATTTTCTAATGAATAAAGATTCAATAAAACAAAACTTTACATTTCATTTCTTGTATGTCATATATAATCTTTGCTATTGGCACAATTTCATTGAGGAACTCATTACCTAGAATACTTCAGTGAATTCCTTGATTTTGATTCATTGACTGAGAAGCACCAGTTTGTCGTTTTTGCTATGGTAACAGTCAGAGACTGATAACTTTTTTAGGAAATGGCGCCATTTTAAAGTTCGTGTACCAGTCATATACAATCATGATGAAGAGGAATCAAAATCTGATTGCCGGCGATAAACTTCTCGGATCGTCCAATTTTCATCCAGTATGAGAATTGCTTCAAGGTGATGCAGATAAACGAGAAGTTGTTCTTGTTCCCAAAGAATCCTCCATACACTGTATCCCCGGAATTAAACAGCAATACTCTTACTTAAATCTGTGCGAAGAAATTAAGAAAAGATATGGAGCAATAATTTGTATTACAGAAAATGTATATGCCAGAAAACTCTGAACAGAATATGGAAACTTTGCAACATTTGAAATCGACATGAAGAAAAAAGTATGAGAAATCTTGACTTTACTCTTTTACCTTTATTTCGCCTTCGCACATGATATGCTTTTATCTTGTTCTAATGTCAAATATTGGATTCTCTACAGGTTGGCAGTCGACGTGTGATTCAATATGGAGCGATCATCATGCTTGTTCTTGGAACATTTACAAAGTTTAGCGCCATCTTCGTTATGATACCTGACCCGATAGTGGGTGGCATGTTTTGTATCATGTTTGGTAAGTAAGAACATTCTATCTCCGGGATAATTCATTTCTTATTTAGTGTATCCCGTTTAAGTTACACTACAGTTACACTATACAGTAAACTCAATTAAGAGAGTCGAATTACAAAATCTTTATATGAGATTAAGGTCCTCTCCTAGGTCCCCGGTTGCTTGCTTTCAAGCATTCATGCTTTCTTAGCAATCAGGTAAAAAAATAGGGCCTCAATTGAAGATCCATAATGCATCATCCTCCTCTATACTATTTGCTCCACTAAATAAACATGTTGGCTATTTAACAGTGATACCATCAATACAGGCATTACTAGAAAAAAAAATCACTAAATATTTTCAAGAACCGATTTGTTGTTGTCATTAAATAATTATTTTCAAAAGTCAGGGTGAAGGATTCTCCTCCGTGTGGTTGAGGTACGGTATAAGACCGTCAAATATAAAAAAATAAAATGTTATATAAATACACTATTTACCTGGTAACCATGGTTATTTCTACAAACTTTTAGGAATGGTGGCAGCGGTGGATTGTCCAACTTACAGTTCGTTGACCTCAACTCATCTCGAAACCTATTCATTCTCGGATTCTCTCTCTTCATGGGTTTGTGTATTCCAAACTGGATGAAATCGGGAAACAATGACCAGTACATTAAGACTGGTAAGATTTTGTTTTTTTCGTTTGTAAGATTTAAATCATAACCTCATTTTCGAAATTTTGTGCAGATTTTTTTGTTGCTGTGGAAGGGGATATGAAGAGGAATCGTAAACCGAGCTTGGTCATCGTTTTTTGTGAGAGTCATATTTGCTGTTATAAATCGAGGTTTTCCTTGAGCAGTTTTCCTTGGGAAGGCGTAGGTTATTTACTTTTTAAAGTCACGAAGAGGAATCCTCAAAAGCTGTCTTGTTCTTTCGTCCTGTATCCCAAGTTTTTATTAACGTATTATTAGATTAGTTTTGAAAATTCTTACCTCAATTCTTCATATATAGTTAGTTTCATAAATTAAAAATTCGTTGTTATAACACCTTCAATGAAGTTCTCAGTTTTTATTAGGAAACTCTCTTACTATGGTAACTAAGATTTCTTGATAATAATTTGCATTAATATCATACTTTAAGTATGGAAGTTATGAAATGCCATTCTAATTGAAGAAGCTTTATATTCTAATCCTGTCGACTTATTTCTTTGTACGTCGACACATCGGGCATCTTTCTAAACAGACATAATACAAAATAGTGTCATCATGACGACCTGGTATACCTTGCCAATCACCATGGCGACAGGACACATAATATTATAAAAGTCGCCCTTGAAAAAGATACAAATCGCCCAAAACGGCACTTTAAATCTTCCGTATTTTGTTAAAAGATGCCCAAATTTGTGTATTATTTCCTTAGGTTTGAGTGAGTTGGACCTGATCATTGTGGTACTGCTCAAGACTGGTATGTTTGTGGGAGGATTCTTTGGATTCCTGCTTGACAACACGATACCGGGTGAGAATAGCGTGATTATTTGTTTCATTTCGAGCATTTTTTATTTTACAATATTCGCATCATTTCCAAAGATGAAAGGTTAAAGGGCTCCAGCAAGTTGCTCCACTGTCAATGGTGGTGACGGTCATGATATGATGATGATGATGATGATGATGAACATGATAATAATGATGATGATGAGGAGGAGGAGGAGGATGATGATGATGGTGATGATGATGATGAAGATGATGATTGATGATGATGATGATTGATGATGATGATGACGATGATAATGATCATGATGATAATGAAATTAACGAATGAGACAACGACAACAATGATTATGACGAAGATAATTGCGTGTCAGTTTTTGAATGAAGATTATACAATGGTTTTTTTATAATCTCCTAACCAAAGTATGATGACATTGATGGTTCGTTTTGGGTATTGAGACTTTCCTGTAATTATCAACTTAGACATTATTCAAATAAAAATGCAGTCATTAGATCCTTCTATGTTTACTCGTAAAATATTCTGAGAATGTGTCAAATTACTATTTTGTTCAAACTAAAAGGAACCAAAAAGGAAAGGGGTATCGGAGCTTGGCAGCGGTTCTCGGGGGGCGATGGGGAGGACGACGCCGTTAACGATCTCGTGTTTCGCTGCTACGAACTACCATTCGGGATGGCATGGATTCGAAGCAAAGATTTCTTTTCGTATTTGCCTTTCTCGCCGACCTTCAAAGGCTGGAGATGTAGGTCATGTTGTCATTGCGGCAGACGATCAGGTATGTATTATTTCACTTTTATCATAATTATATCGATATTGGGTTTAAAATATTATTGTTTAGTTCATCAATGTGTCTGTATCTGTTTTGCATTTTACTGAAGTGTGATGGATAAGACGAAGAGAAAGAAGGCGAAACATGAGATTGAGTATGAGGAGGAGGAAGAGGAGAAACAATTCTGTGTTGGGTTGGTGTAGAGGACAAATAGACAAAGTAGAGGTACAGAAGTAAGTTCATGGTATCCACACTGTAAAAACTGTGGTGTTAAAACTGACATCAACTGGTGTTAATAGGGGACCACACCTCGAGGTGTTAAATTGCACCCTAGAGATTGAACATAACACCAAAGAGTGTAAATGTAACAACCATAGGTGTTGTAATAACACCTATAGGTGTAAAGCAAACACCACCAATTTAACACCGGTGTAAAATAACTGGTGTGGTCCTCTGTGTTCACGGTTAACACCACAGTTTTTGCTGTGCACCATCCCCTCCCCATGCCCAAAACGCATTAATCAAAATCATCTTCTGAATATTTTCTCTACCCTCTTCCATTCGAGAGGGCAGCATTCTACTGAGTACGAGGAGTTCAAAATGAACAACGTTGAATTAGATAACTGTGAAAATGCTAAACGCCTTTCAGATCGGGTTCATCACCCCGAAAGTTCATCACCTCAAAGCCGACCTTGTTCATTTCAATTTTAACACCCAAACATGTCCAAAGAAAACATGCATTGCTTAACTTGTCAACAAAAATAAACAATATTGTTTAACCTGCAAACATACGTCATTGACTGAATAAATATAATGCAAACGCGATCAAACAAAAAAATACGATGAGTGACATTTCAGAAGCTGAAACGATGATATTTGTGTCATCTCCTATGACCCTGAATATCTGGAATGCATACATCATTATCTGACCCTGAAATTCTTCATTTTTTGTTGTGAACATCTTAGGAAATTCCCATCGTGTGTAAAACCCTAAGATAATTTTTTTCGCTCTCTTCATTATATTCTCAATCTGACGCATGTGTGGAAGCGTCCTGGTGTAGCGGTTCGGACTCTCGACTCATAATCAAAGGGTTGTGTGTTCGAGTCCCACCGCGGCCTAGGCAAGGCGCCAATCCACAGTTTGCCACTCTCCACCCAGGTGTTAAATGGGTACACGGTAGGATGCGAAAGCCTGTGTAGTATACCTAGCAATCGAGTCTTAAAACTCTCTGTGGTATGCTCCACAGGGAGTGGTGAAAGTGTATACATTGTGTGCGGGCATGCCAGGATCGGATGACCAGGGTAATAATATATCTGTAAAGCGCCGCGAGATGTCATTCCGACGTATTGAGCGCTATAGAAAAGTGGAATATTACTATTGTTACTATGTGCACACCCCCCCCCCATGGATTGATACTTCATTCGTCCAGAAAAGGCATCGAAAGGAGGGCCTTATCAGGCACTAAGGCGTCGTCAAGATCTTTTAAAAAGTCTAGGGTTTTTAAACCATTCGGCGTCAATCCATTACTCATTGGAAAGTGCAGTGCCAAAGAGGGTAGGACGGGGGAGGGGGCAGGAACTCTGTGGTTTTGCTCACTAGTTTTTAAAAATGGCGGAATTATGTAACAAGTTTGAAGCGTACGGACGTGATAGACTCTTTGTAGCTAGATTATTACACTTACAATACAAAAAATATGGTATCATCCTTAGGTTGTTTTGCCCCCTCCCCCCCCACAGGGCCAATCCTATTACAATATTCTGATCCTCCATTGCTTAACTGGATGACAGCTTAAGATTTTTTACCGTGTATATACTGGCAGACTTGGGTCAAACTGCAGCAAGCTCATTCCCCCCCCCCAACCTATGTGGCAAATGCCGGTACACCGGGTATGGTGCCATAATGAGTCACAGCGTATCTGTATTATGGTAATGCAGGGTCTGATACGGACATATGACTCGGTTTGCCAATCTGGGATGATCCGCCCCGCGAATCATAAAGATGCATTGTTTCCTTACATTTACAAACAAAATATCAAAGGCATTTCGCACCCTTTGTTTATTTACCCCCCTTTCATCTTCATTTCTTCTCCTTTTCTCCTCGCCCCCTTTTTCATAGAAACACCTGTTGATTTATGGGTGTAACGATTTGTGGAATGGACTTTGTTTCCACTCGGTGTCTTTTGCACTGCATAGTGTGACTGCATACTGATTCATCAAGATTCAGAACAATTCATTTTTGTCTCACCTGCGAAGCAAAGTGAGACTATAGGCGCCGCTTTTCCGACGGCGGCGGCGGCGACGGCGGCGGCGACGGCGGCGGCGGCGGCGGCGTCAACATCAAATCTTAACCTGAGGTTAAGTTTTTGAAATGATGTCATAACTTAGAAAGTATATGGACCTAGTTCATAAAACTTGGCCATAAGGTTAATCAAGTATTACTGAACATCCTATTAGAGTTTCATGTCACATGACCAAGGTCAAAGGTCATTTAGGGTCAATGAACTTAGACCATGTTGGAGGAATCAACATCGAAATCTTAACCTGAGGTTAAGTTTTTGAAATGTCATCATAACTTAGAAAATATATGGACCTAGTTCATGAAACTTGGACATAAGGTTAATCAAGTATCACTGAACATCCTGCATGAGTTTCACGTCACATGACCAAGGTCAAAGGTCATTTAGGGTCAATGAACTTTGGCCGAATTGGGGATATCTGTTGAATTCCCATCATAACTTTGAAAGTTATGGATCTGATTAATGAAACTTGGACATAATAGTAATCAAGCATCACTGAACATTTTGTGCAAGTTTCAGGTCTCATGATTAAGGTCAAAGGTCATTTAGGGTCAATGAACTTTGGCCGAATCGGGGGTATCTGTTGAATTACCATCATAACTTTGAAAGTTTATTGGTCTAGTTCATTGAACTTGGACATTAGAGTAATCAAGTATCACTGAACATCCTGTGCTCATTTCAGGTCACATGACCAAGGTCAAAGGTCAATGAACTTTGGCCGAATTGGGTGTATCTGTTGAATTACCATCATAACTTTGAATGTTTATGGATCTGATTCATGAAACTTGTACATAAGAGTAATCAAGTATCACTGAACATCCTGTGCGAGTTTCAGGTCACATGATCAAGGTCAAAGGTCATGTAAGGACAATGAACTTTGGCCATGTCGGGGTTTTTGTTGAATAACCATCATATCTCTGTAAGTTTATTGGTCTAGTTCATAAAAAGTGGTCTAGTTCATTAAACTTGGACATAAGAGTAACCATGTATCACTGAACATCTTGTGCGAGTTAGAGTAGTATTCATAGTCAGCACTGCTGCTATATTGAACCGCGTGATGCAGGTGAGACGGCCAGAGGCATTCCACTTGTTATGATATTTATTCTTCTCGTAGACGGCGCTGATTCTGAACTGTAATCTGAACCTGTGCGATATCTTCGAGATCAGCCCACTGGTGGGCCGCAAGAAGCTCAAGAGGGAGACAAAATAGGGGAAAAAACTATAGTATATTTCACAGATGTTGTCATATATAATATTGGTCCAAATATAACAATAAATATTGATATGCAAAGTAACTTAGATAAAATAAAAAAAAATGGTATGATACCAATCATCTTACAATTATTGTTGATAAGACAAAAGTCATGTTGCTTGAAAATAGATCCACCGATAAACGTCACTTATTCATTGACGATAAGCCAGTAGAACAAGTTAAAACTATTAGATATCTTGGGGTAGAAATAGACGAAAATCTAAAATGGAATTCACATATTGCTATGTTGTCTAAAAGTTTAGCTTATAAGATATTTTCACTTGGTAAATTACGTCATATCCTTAATGAAAACCTATTAGATATATTACATAAATCCAATATACAACCCTGTTTTGACTATGCCATATCGGTCTGGGGGATTAAAATAGGTTCTAATGCCCTCTCAAAACTTCATAGACTTAAGAAACGAGCTGCCCGATACGTTACTAGTAATTTCGATTTTATAGATTATAGTGGGGAACAGATTGTTAAGGATATTAAATGGACATCTATTGAACAAAGAAGGGATTATTTTTTAGCAAACTTAATGTATATACTAGTATATAAATGTATTCAGTGAATGGCCCCATCTCGTTTAGGTAATAATATTGAAATGGTTTGTGAAAGACAATGTTAGAACACGTAGTTATAATACACTAAATTTTGTTCCCCCTAAACCAAATATTGAATGCTTCAAAAAATCTTTTATGTTCTCCGCCGCACGGGTCTGGAACAATTTACCAGATTCACTTCAGAATGCAGTTACAGTAACTTCTTTTAAATTATCCTTTAAAAATGGATTTCCTATAATATCATGTCAATTTTCGACTCACAATAGCTGCCACAATCACTATGAGCATTTGATTGCATCTCTATTCTTCATCTCTCCTTACTTTCATGTTACCATGGTTAATACCGATATTCCTATACTTTTAAATCTTTTCAGATAGTATTAATAATCCAATGAGTTTGTCTATAATAACCCTTAATCATATTTCATTTGTTGTAACATACAATACCCCTATTCCTCTTTAACATTGATGTTACATTGCTTTTATTTGTAATGATCCTATCCCTATAAAGTTAAACATACATATATAACTGATTGCCATTTTTTCACTCGATTTTCTATTGTGCCAGAATTATTTCATTGTTCATTGTTTTTATCAGCGAATAAATTATACAATTAGTAGTATTGAAATTAGTGACTGCTCCCTTTCAATAATTAAAAATATTTTATTTCGATTCATATTATCATTTAAGTAACAATATTTGTTTATTTATGTTACTAAGTATTGTTATCTTTGATTTAGATTTTGACTTTATTTTCATGTATGATGTGATGATTTATGTTGTTCTTTATGTTTTCATCAGGTCACTGATGAAAAACGGTTTTATACTGATCTTCTGTACCTGATTAGATATGTTCAAATAAATAAATAAATAAATAAGACCTGTCCGATCGGTCTACGTGGACAAACAAAGCACGATTAGGTATCATGTGTGTTGCAAAGTATGCACACTATGGTGGTTTCGATCCAACTTTGATGAGAACCCATGTGCATGCATATTGTGTACGTAGTTAATTGTCGCACATTTACCGGACATTTGCAAATGCAGATTAGTTCTCAATCTGTTTGTTTCGAATGTGCTTCAGATTTATGTTCAAATTTCACGAAATATTTTGTCATCAAAATTGACGTCTTCTTAAAATTTTGGTAGGTGGGTCTCGACAAAAATCTGAGAGTCAAAGTGGTCATCGAGTAAAACAGGGTATAACTTGAGAAGCGCTGTTCGAGATAAGAAAATAGCAAGCTAATGCTGGAACTCAATGGTAGATGACGATTAGAAAATTGAAGGAATGAAAATATGGAGGAAATGATGCGAAGAAAGAATATGGATTATAGACATTTCTTTAGAAAAAAAATCTTGTAACCTTTTCAGAGAGTTGAAAAAATCAAACGAAATACAAACAAACCACTTCTCAATGTTTCAAAATGACATCACTTTAGATTGAAAATCTTTCTAAATTTTAAAGGATTAAATGGCAAAAAAGTGCATGGAGTAAAACCTAAACATGTTTTATAGGGGAAAAATGATAAAACAGTGATTGGCAAATACTCCAATTGGCAAAGACTCCACTAAAAATGTATTTAAGATAGAATATGTAAATACATGATAACGGTGTTTAAACACACTCTCCCATCAACACCTCCTTATGTCCAACCAACATTTTTCTCCCTTGTTTTTTTTTCAAAAGTTCACATTATTACAATAATCATAATTAATCAATGGACATATTAATATGAATTTCATATGACACAAATGCACACCCACGCCCACCCACACAACATCGCACACCCACACACGCCCCCTAAAACGCGCTCACACACTCACATTGCCACACCTTTTCCGATATCATGACACATTATACCCACCCACTCCCAAACATTATTTCCCGCACACACCCACACACGCAGACACCCTCGCGCTCACACACTCACATTCGCATTGACACACGTTTTACCATAATATCATGACACATTATACCCATCACTCCCAAACATAACCTCTCGCACACACCTACACACGCACCCTCCCTCGCGCTCACACAGTCACATTCACATCATTGCCACACCTTTTCTCATATCATAAAACGTTATACCCACCCATTCCCAAACATAACCTCTTGCACACACCCACACACGCACCTTTTCCCATATCATGACACATTATACACACCCACTCCCAAACCCTCGCACACACCCACACACGCACTCACATTCACATTGCCACACCTTTCCCCATATCATGACACATTATACCCACCCACTCCCAAACATAACCTCGAGCACACACCCACACACGCACCTTTTCCCATATCATGACACATTATACACACCCACTCCCAAACATAACCTCTTTCACGCACACCCACACACGCACATCAACACGTACTCACATTCACATGACCACGCCGATATATTTTGATAAACATCGGGGCATTTGGGGCCACCTGTTTTCTCTCTCAGCGAAATAAAAGGGGTATTATCCGGGTATTATATCCCAACACGACCCAGATAATTATTTTTGCATGCTCCCATTCCTTCTTTCTTCTTTTACCACCCTACATATTTTATCTTTCTGTAATGATTATTTCGAAGGAAGAATAGAACCTTTCCAGAATGAAATCGTTTATTCTAAAGCGGAGAATATTTGGTGCCTTTTCTGCACGTACGTGTCTTCACGCATGCATGCACTGACTGTTGTGTTCAAGGCAAAAATGTGATGAAAATAAATACGCAGACCTCAGCCAATACAAATATCTTACTTGTCAATGTCATAAACCAATTGAACTTTAATGTAAATGCTGTCAACAACATTGCACTTTTGTGTTCCAATCAATTCTATTTACTTTCTCGCTCGGGTTGTTTCTCATATAAAGAGCTACTCGTGAACCACATTACAAGAATACTTCATATTTCAACTCCTATCTTAGGCATAATAGTCTCAGGGTTCAGTTAGTTAGTAGGCAAATTTTTGCAAATATATATATAAAGTATATTTTCTTTGTTGAATAGCGGGTCGGTTAGATTATGTTTTTTTTCAGTTGGTCTAATGCCAAATCGTCCAATTTTGTCCACCATCATTTTTTCCACCATCAGTTCATCCACTATCCATATGGCTTAACCACCATTTCTTCCATTCAACATTTCGTCTTATTACCAGTTGGTCCAATAGCCATTTAGTTCATATACCATTTGGTCTAATTAAACGAAATGGTCATAGACGAACTGGTGATTATATGAAGTGATTCTTGGACCAAATAGTTATTGGACTTAATGGCTGTTAGACGAAATGCTGATGGACGGAATGGCATTAGACTAAATGAAGGTAGACGGATGAGTGGACGAGTCGGCAATATACAAATCTGCAGTTTACCGAACATGGCATTCGTGTACTTTAAGGGAATATACAAAGTAATTTTTTCCGGCCTAATCCTACACTTACAACGACCCCCCCCCCCCCCCCTTTGTATGTATGCTGGTGATTGCTAATGATGTGAGTATATTTTTCATTTGATATTCATATGTATACATTTACCTTGTTTTACTGGGAGCTACAACTCACACGTTCCTATGAACTTTTCAGTAGTTTCCGTCTTTCTCTCATATGTCATTTTCTTTCTTGTACGTATTGTATATTGATTTTACATTGGTGAGAAAATAAATTATTGAACTTTAAAAACTTTAAAATTACCCCAAATCTTGTTTTTCTTTTTTTTCATTTCAAGCTTTCTATCGACTTGTGCCAGCTCGTTTCAGGTCATCTTCCGAAGTGTAAATTTGACATCGCTGACGTCATCAGGTCATCAAAGCCATGTCTTGATCACCTTCCGCCATTTTGTCTTCCATCAATGTGATTTTCACCATGTTCTGAACATTACTGTGCCTTCAGTGGAAGAATGTGTATATAGTGATGATTTTTTTTTCAATTACATTTTGAAATCTGCATGAGAATTTTTTTTTTTTATAACCAACCCAATGAAAATTCAAGATGATAACCTAATACCTAAACAGTCATTTCTTCAGTATGACAATTGTGATTAAGAAAGTATAGACACTCATTGTGAGGCTTTATACATTTTTATTATTTCCCTCAGTAACAAGACCTGTTAAAGGGTTAATTCGGGCCGAAAATGATATTTAAATAAATGGAGTTAAAATCAAACGAGCAAAACGCTGACAATGTCATTAAAATCTGATGAGAAAATATGTGTGAAAACTTTTATATGCGTCGTGTAGTGAATATGTAGAAGGTGAAAATTTTGGAAACGCCCCTTATGTGCGATTTATGTTTCTTCAAAATCGCATTTACCTAGAATATATATCTAAACTATATATATAACGTTTCGGATTTCGGGTTATGGGAAATGATTCCGAAAGTACACTCTCCTCATATCCCCACTCGGCGCATAATAAAGCCCACACCTCCATACATAACAATGAAAATATTTTAGAGCGTGACCTATTGCCAATGTCACCAACGGTCGCCTTTTTAAACTTGATTGATATGGTTCCCGGTCTTCAAAGCAAACGATATGTATGAATTATTGCATGCCCAGCGGCAAAACTTGTACTCACAATATTTTTTTATTGAAATGAAATTCCACTCAAAACCTTTATCGTTTTATGGAGAAACCCGTAAAGTAAATATCATGTGTCCACTCACTGCACTCTGACGATTTACAAGGACAAGGCCAATATAGATAGAAATACAAAGTCTCAAGAATCGCTCCAATGAGATTGACAATTTTACCAGGAGCATGTTTCAATATTGTTGGTAGATTTACGCATGACGAAGGCGCATGATTTGACTAATAATATGACTAGAACACGACGAGCCAATTTTTCTTCAATTGTATGTACTTTCATTAGCGTAAACACGGACGACATCACACTGAGTTGGGTAGGGGATACCCCCTCCCCTTCTCCAAGAAGTGAGAAAAAAAATAGAGAGATAAAAGAGGAAAGAAAAAGTAGAGGTCTTGGTAGTGCAAGTCTATGATACCCTATAGTAAAATTGAGTCAAAATGTGACGCCCCTTTAGGTCATGCTGCCCCCCCCCTTCCCGGAGTTAATTGTTTTCTCGATGGTATACTTCATCATAGGACCGATGGCTCCAAAATCATTTCTGATCGATTTGATAATGGGGTGAACGCCATACCAAGAGCGTGAAGCGCACAGGGTTTCGAATCCTGGTTGCCGGATTCAAAGAACACCACTCTATCAACTGAGCTCTCGCTCTTTCAGGCGATGTTTGATGCTTTTTCTCTCTTAACATATTATAATACATTAGTTATTATTTTCACAATTTGGCCGAAAGTGATTGATAAAATAGACATGTTTCTTTTTATTATGACGAAAATCTGAGCCTCGTAATTTCGCAGCCATTCGTTAAGTCAATGCTTTACTCTACGAACATCTTTACGAAACTGGCACATTTTTGACACAAGTCTCTTTGACTTGAAGTCTGTAAATACATGTACAGATGTATCTACATTGATAAGAAGAATCAACAAGCTCTTGACAATCTTTAAATAGATCTTCGTTTCATGCAAAGAGATAAATAAAATGTTTATATGTACAATATGCAATTTTGTTATTTTTTGGAATTATTTTACGGCTCCTTGTTCGTTGATTGGCATGATTCGGAATGAGATTGTGTACGGAAGCTTGCGAGTGCGTGCTAACCATAGAGTTAAATACGTACTGCCCCGTAACGCAAAGTTGGCGATTAATCGCTAATTTGAAAGAAAAGATCTGATTGGTCTATCGAGCCGAATTGCGCATGGAACGATAATGTTGATAGGTCATTTCACTTAGCAGTTAATCGCTAACATTTGTGTGACGGGACCAGGTGGGGAGACAAGAAGACGAGTTGCTGAAACTTGGCAAATCGATTTGACTTGTACTAGAGGACAAGATGACGAGTTGTTGAGTAATAAAAAGTCGATGTGTTTAGGACAAGAATACAAGATCACGCGAGTTCTTGAAACTATGCAAGTCGACTTATCTGGCACTAGAAAACAATGTGACGAGTTGCTGAAACTTGGCATATCGACTTGACAAGACAAGATGACGAGTTGTTGAGTATTGAAAAGTCGATGTGAAACTATGCAAGTCGACTTATCTGGCACTAGAAGACAATGTGAAGAGTTGCTGAAACTTGGTAAATCGACTTGACTTGCACTAGACAAGTCAAGTCATAGACAAGTCGACGTGTTTGGGACAAGAAGACACGGTGACGAGTTGTTGAAACTCAGCAATTTGACTTGACTGGCACTAGAAGACAAGATGACGAATTGTTGAGTATAGACAAGTCGACGTGTTTGGGACAAGAAGACACGGTGACGAGTTGTTGAAACTCAGCAATTTGACTTGACTGGCACTAGAAGACACGGATGACTAGTTGTTGAGTATTGATAAGTCGACGTGTTTGGGACAAGATGACGAGTTGTTGAAACTTGGCAAGTAGACTTGTTCTTGTTGTTTGGAACAAGAAGACGAGGTGATGAGTTATCGAAACTTGGTAAATCGACTTGTTTGGGAAATAAAGAAAACATAACGAATTATCGAAAACGTGGCAGGCCGACTTGCTATAGGGATAAGTCGACTTGCCAATGATCAACATTTCGTCATTTTGTCTTCTTGTACCAGACAAGTGGAATTGCTGAGTTCCAACATCTCGCCTTCTCGTCATTTAACCCTGCTTGTCTTCTTATTTCGTCAACTGTTTGACACTTCTAAGCTTTGGATGGAACCCAAAAGGAAAATGATATTATAAGAGGTGGAAGAGAGAGACACATACAGATATAGAGAGGGGGAGACGGTAGCCTCTTGTCGAGGCCATGGTGGCTATTTTACTCTAATATAGGCTTGGCGAGCGGAGCGAGATATGTGTATATAATGCAGCCGCCAGGGGTCGTCAAAAGGCTAGAGGGAGAAGAACAGAGAGAGTACAGAAATTTGGAGAAGGGGACACTCCCCGGGGGGCCACTTCCATTCACGAGTGGATACCATGCGCGACCATGGGGTCTCGAAAAGCACCCTAAACACGTAATTTCCATATTCTGAAAATGCACCCCTTAACAAGTATTGGCGTGTGAAACCCTACCCTTAACAAGTTTTGGAAACAAAACGATACTCTTGGCAAATAGTCCCTGAAATAAACCCCTAAACAAGTACAGGAATGTTTTATTATTACGGGTCATTCGGTCGTCGGCTTTACAGTAGTTTGGTTTACTACGATCCCACTACACCTCGCGCAAATCAGACTCTAAACACGAAGTGTTGGGGCAAAAAGGACATCCTTTATAAAACATTTTAATTTTGTTTCATCATCCCCGCAAATTCGACCCTAAACACGTAATTTTCCTAGCGAAATAGATACCCTATTTTCATTATTTTTGTGTTTTTGACACCCTTATCACGTTACGTACGTAACGTGCCCTATCGTGAAAAAGACATCCTTTTTACGTGTTTTTATGGTCGCGCATGGTATCCACTCGTCAATGTAAGTGGCCCCTCCGGGGGACACTCTAAAGACGATCTACTCAAATTTTGATAGAGTGAATAGATATCAGACATGCTAGAACTTATTTTGTTGACATGATTTTTTCTTAATGAGAAATTATACTAAGTGCCACTCTGTCAAGGTGTGTTTCTGGATGTCAACACAGGAGATTGTTTTTCTGTTTGTTTTTTTTTTGGGGGGGGAGCTGCGAGTGTTGTCGAAATGAGAGCTCCTGAGTGACAGAGAATGTCCAGGAGAAGAAAGAGGGATAAATCTTCAAGATAAACAAAGAGATGCGGGAAAGAGGTAAAGTAAACGTTTAAAATAAGCTGGTCAATTTGGGGGGTGATCGCCCCCCATTGGAAATTTTAATTAATTGCATATTGTAATATGCAGTGCAAACATATATTTTCAAAACACTGTAAAGTACTGTTAACAATTAAACTTGTCATAAATTACTATTGAACATGTTGTGGAATAGCCTTCCTGAAGACATAAAAAATGTACCTCTGTCGAAACTTTCAAAAGTCTTCTAAAAACTTTTTATGGGCACTCTACAGAGTGGATTTGGCGCTTTATAAGTCGCATTTTCAATATAAAAATTGGTAATTTTTCGGAGCGCTTCGTGCTCAATTTTTTTATAAAATATAATTTGGTGCGCGGAATACGCCGAAAATCGTCGACATATTTTTCACTTCCCCCCCCCCCCTCCACATCCGATTCATCGATCGACGCCCGTGGGTAGTCCTGGATGAGGGAGTGTACGTACCATATAATCATGGCAGATATCCCCCCCGTCTCGCTCCCTTGATAGCCCACCCTCATCCATCCAATTCCCAAATGACTCCATACTGCGATTGCCCGTACGTTTATCAAGGAACTTTTTGCTTTTGCTTAAACAATCTATACGTGCTCTCGGAATTCGGTCGCCTGCATAGTTGTTAACCGTAAAAAAGCATTGCTGTGTCAATATTATAATGTTTGGTTCCCTATTTCCCTCCTCTCCTCCCGCTATACAAATGATTTGGATCAAGAGTCACATTTTGAGCAAACCGTTTTATTCTTTATGCTATTGATACAGTGAAGAGCTAAACCATACAGTATTCGTGCTCGGAACAGTGCGTGAGGTCGATATCTCAACCGCTCGACGTGTGAGAAGTCTCTGACTTTATCATGTTTATTGTCGAGACTTCATAAACTTTATCATATTGTGAAAACAACCACATTGATTAGAAATTCAAAGTGAATCCTCCTGAATCTTTACTGCGAATAAATTCGTAATGTTAGTTGGGTGAACATATGACGACGAAGGTATAAAGACATATAACCACTCCGATCTTGGAACACTTGCTTCAAAACTTCCTTCAGAAGGAACTTGTCTTTGGCTAACCGTTGTTTACGAGGTTCAAGGGCGTTGCTGTTGACTTGCAAGAAGCTCGACTTCAAATACAGGTGAGGTATGACATTGAAATCTTCGGGTAGTTTTTCTTTCTTTACTAAACATGATTTGAGATCCACAACTGAGACGAAAATTATCATTTTTGTTAATGTAAAGATTTACCTAACTAAACCAGTTACCGGGACTTGTTATTTGGATTTCTAGGTGTGTCGTTTGAAGTGTTGAAGTCGGCATACTTTTCAACCAAATATATTTTTCATTAAATGTATCTATTCTCTACAAGGTAAATAAGTCTCGTTGAAATAAAACTTATGAAACTTTGTTCGAGCAAACAATCCGCGTTTTCAGGATGTATTAGTGGCTCAAATCCTATTTGAACTAGACAAATCAGCACTCCGAAGTGCAGTCACTATACACGCTCTTTAAGAGCTAAATTAGCACTTCATTTTTTAGAGTGTTCGGTTGTTTCATTTAATCTCGTTTATTTACATTTCCAACATTTGCAATTTCTTTCGTACATTTTTATATACAAAATAAGCAAGAAAATATTTCATTGGGCGGGTGCCTTCTCCCTCTATCAATTTTCTGGTCATTCATTTTTAGGCTTCATCTTTATTCATAGGTAATTTTTGAATGATTACAACACAGAACTTTTCTTCCTAGGTAACTTTTGAATGATTACCACCCAGAACGTGTCTATACCAATGAATGAGATGCTCTGTTGCGTTCAAATCGACCATTCAATAAAGTGGCATCTTCAGAAGAAAAAGGCATCGGTATAGGAAACAGAAAACAGGAAAAAAAAACAATGATTGGTCATTAGAATCTGAAACATGACCTCCCTTACACAAAAGAAAGAAATAAAACTATTTTTTGTATTTTGACCTAAATATTTACAATGAGATGACCGACAAACAGACCGGTCTTGCATGGTAACAATATGGCAGTGACCCCTGAGCCACTTTTATAAAAATCATGAAGAGATTTCTAATAAATGAATTAGTACTCGGGTGTGGGGCAATTGTATAGCTCCGCTGTGATAACGTGCACTAAAAAAGGGTAGTTTCCAAGTCCAAAAATTGTCAAAATATTGCTTTTTTTCTGGGGGTCGTTCGCGTAAACACCGCTAACGCATAGTTTATACTGCTTTGTACATAATTGTGAGTTACAGTATTCTTATGTTGTGCTCTTATATAGTTCTGATTAAACACCATTGTAGAAAGGGACAATTGTAGAGTACCGTACCTGATTTCTTTTTATTCTTTTTAAGGTCTCTGACAAAGAGTCCACTTAAAACTATTTGCACTTAGTACTAGTAATTTGAATCGCTTTTATATTCCCTCATGTAAACACTTGAGACTGGAACTAGGCCACTTTAAAGCAATTCAAGTCTGTATACTAGCAAATGATGGATGTTTCTTGGAGCCGAGCAACGAAGCATTCGTTAACATCTTGGTCATGAATAAACTGCAATTCTTGTGCACATGCAAGTTCTTCATTTGCTTGTTGGTTCGTCTGTGGAGCTGCGAACACGCTTTTACATAAGGTCTGCCTGTTTACCAAGTGATTCAAATTTATGCAGAAACCTTTCTTGGGAGCCAAGTCATTTTCAGAAGGAGGAACAGAAGAAGACAAGGGGACAGTAAATGAAGGGGAAAAGAGCAGGAGGAGGAGAAGATTAAGAGGAAGAAGAATTATGTGCAGGAAATAAATTTGCACCCCAATAAATGATTATCTTGTGCAAATAAAATTATAATCTAATGATTAGCCTCTGATAACGTAATTCGTTTTTCATCCAGAGATTACGTGTCACTTTTCTTTCCCATAGTATCTCTATCAATTTGCAAAAACGCAATTTTACGATTTTACCTTTAATATAAAGAAACAGAGTTTTGATGAATTCATCCATTTGTATCGCACAATACACTCATCAAAATATTCATATTTTCTATGAATGTCAGTGGAACAAATCTAATTTATTTGTAGACCGAATCATGCCAATCTGACTGCTCGATGTATTTGATACATCATTGTTTAAATTCATCAGTCATGAACATGATGAATACGAAACATTGTTAACTCGACTATTCTGATTCATAACAGGAAATAAAACATTTTTTTGATTAAATTTGTCATGAATATTTCTATAGAATATCATGGAGCTGAACAACAGAAAAACGTTTTTGAAAGTAATAAGACATTCCCTAATGTGGGTTATGAATTAAATTCTAAATATAAGACAAATATGTTTTGCAGCCAATCACATACCTCAATCGGAACATATTAAATGCAGCTTCATGTTGCTTCAAATGTGAATTTACCAACTGTCGGTTATGAAAAATATTGTCTTTTAAATGCTGCTTATAAATCTTGAAGCAGATTTTTGCCAGCATTTGGTGGATGTGTGAACAAACCTTTACAAGTTTAAGAAAATGTATAGTGTGAAAGCATGATGAAGTATGTAAACACTATTAAAGAAATAGGGATTCAAATTTGAACGGTGTGGTTGGTGCAATAGCAGCACCCAAGCTAATGAGTACAATTCTGCTCATCTGTGCACCTAGCATGCTTAGGGAGGCAGTTCGCTATGTTAAGCACCATTAACATGTTAACATGTTAAGGTTGCAGAGATGAACTAAGGTGCAAATGGTGCAAAATTGCACCTTATAAAGTCAAGTATTTTGGAAAGTTGCACCTTTAAGAGAGCAAACGAGCATTTATTTGGTGCAAATATAATAAAGAGGTGCATTTTTGCACCTTTTTCCACTTTGGGTGCAGGATTACACCCCAAAGGTTATTGGTGCAATTGTTTCATAAAAAGGGTGCGATTTGTTTTTAGTGTGTAAAGGCCTAAATCGCGACGATTAAATATCTTTGAAATCGAATAATATTTGTCATTAAACAGAACAGATAAAGGCGTTTTGAAATAGAGACACCATTTACATAGAGGCAGTTGGTTTATTTATGAGAATTAAAAATCATAGATCATATTATGATATCAAACCATGTCAAGTCTTCTACAAATAAAATGGAATATAGAAATAAGAAATTATCGCTCTCGGGAGTAAATATACATGTACAGTATATAGATCCCATTGTCATTTTTATGTCGAAGTTCGTCTTCTACACGTGTTTCGTTTCGCCTCCGATGACCACGAAGCGATGACCCTATGAAAATTAATTTAAAGTGCAATTCATACTATTTGGAAAGAACACCGAATAAATATTGGCCTTTTCTTCGTTACAAACTTGATGTAGACGTGACACACTTCTTTCGTAAACAGAATGGAAATGATCACACTTAACGTTTGACTTTCTGCACCCATATCGATTTCCGCCCGTTAGATAATGACAAAGAGCATGAAGAGATAGGCGATAGAAAAATCAAACGCAATAACATTTGATCGTGTGAATAGGTTACCTGTCCCCGCTTTGGTTCGCATGAGGTGCGGTAGTCGTGTTCACACGGGATTGTATCTCGGTGAGGAGCTTTTCACATAAACAGAAAGACTCTTAGAGTGCATCGGCATGGTGACACTTCGAAATAAGATTTTTTTTCTCTCTCTCTCTCTCTGAAAACGCAAATGGAAGTCGCTTAAAATACAGTTATGGATATCTTTCCCAAAAAAATGAGAATAGAAGGGTCCCTTAACATATATGTAAATTAAATATAGATAGATAGATCTTCAATTATACTTTACGATTTGCAAATTTGTTTGTTTGTTTGCATTTATTTCTGCGTTCAAAAACACAATGCAAAATATTTACAATTACAATATACAATATAATATTTCCCATCTCAGATTTGTATCTTTCAATTGTAATTCAATAATCTTGAAAATGCTTCTTTTTCCCGAATTCATTGTATGATGTGCTCCTAGGAAGCTAATTGTTCTTAACTTAAGAAGAATCGTCATCTTTTGTTACTATACAGGTTTGCTTGAATAATGGCGGTTACATGACTAGACCAAAGTTGTTTATCTTCAAGCACATTAATCTGAACATTCGTACAAAGTGGGGTTACTTAAAGGGATGGTCCGGGCTGAAAGTATTTATAGCTTAATAAATAGAGTAGAATTCATTAAGCAAAATGCCGAAAATTTCATCAAAATCGGATAACAAATACCAAGTTATTGAATTTTAAATTTAAGCAATGTTTTGTGAAAACAGTCGTCATGAATATTCATTAGGTGGGCTGATGATGTCACATCCCCCACATGTTCTTATGTATTTTATTATATGAAATTAGAATTATTCAATTTTTTTCCTCCAAGAACTAGAAAGAATGGATTGACAACTGATTTAGTGCATTAGATATTTATTGCTGCAACTTATTTTATTATAAGGAAGACATATTATTCACATCAGTATGAAATAATGAAAAAATTATGATTTTATCTAATAACATAAGAAAACGGAAAGTGGAGATATGTGACCTCATCAGCCCACCTAATGAATATTCATGACGACTGTTTTCACAAAATGTTGCCAAATTTTAAATTTCAAAAACTTTATTATTTGTTATCCGATTTCGATGAAATTTTCGGCATTTTGTTCAATGAATGTATATATTAAGATATAAATATTGTCACCCCGGACCATCCGTTTAAGCAGTATAAAATGATTTGTTCGTACAATAGGGTAGGTCTATTAAAAAAGTAAGGATCACAGACATTCATTGAAATTATTGATTCGCATCTCGAGAACCTCTTTGTACACATGATGAGTCTTAAAGGCATCTAGCGATGAAAGTTCGTAGAAAAACAAACAAGTAATACAAAAAGAAGCCGTTCGTGATGGTGACTAAATGCTCGTATCTTCCTCCCTACCAACCCCCGACTTTGGAACCTGAATGGGCGGAACTGAATTAGTTCAGAATATTCTGAAGGATAGCATTTGTTATGAAGAGATAGTCAACCTTTTACAGCATTTTTTTTCAATAATTAGGGGTACATAATCAATCAGCACTACTTTAATGTTTCCATTGCCATCGGACGTAAGAAAGTGTTAATGTTCTAAAGGTTTTTTCATTCGTTTTTAAAGTGTTTAAAAATCCAGTTATACACTGGTTTATTAGCAGATGATGCTGTCCAATTTGGGTTTAAACATTAGATTGCAATTTTACCCTTTGTACCTTGTAAACTTTTCTTTTTTCATGACCATGGGAAGTGGGTGTTTTGGAGCGAATACCTTACATTTTTTTCCAAACCGGCACCCTCTTCAAAAGTGGTTCCGAGGGACCTGAACTCTTGTTATACATGTGCCACATTTGTTTCTAATCAACCATTGATTTTCATGTTTTTCCCCATTGTTACGCTTGCCTAATTTTCTCTAAACACTCTTTAGCTACTTTGGACATGTTGGACGGACTTGACAGCAATCTAGTATCACGATGATAATTACGGAATAAAAAAAGACACTCTGCACTCCACCGAACTGCAAGTTTGGGAGTTTCGGAAATCTTCATCCGGAAAGTCATTCCTTACTTGAACACCTAACCAGTCACTGGCGTACAGATGGGGGTTTGAGAAATCCCCCCCCCCCCCTGGAGAAAATACAACCGACCGACCGAAATTTCACAATAAGGAGAAGATTGAAGAGGGAAAATATGTTTTGAATATTATGTTAAAATCTGTTACGAAATTAGATTTACTATTTAAAAAGGTCATTTTTTGCTTGCCCGCTCGCGCTTTTTCTGATTTCTCCCCTCTCCCTCATGAACTTCTTCAGAATCGTTGGCTCATAGCGCCAATGGTATAGGAGTTAAGCAAGGACAGAACCTAAAGTGGTATCTTAACTTTAAATCACATGTATTCTCATGGGAACATGGCGTTTAGTCACGATGAGCAAGGCGGCGGCAACAATAGGTACCCATTGATACCATCTTTTGTAGAAAGAGATACCAATTTTCATCCGTACTTCCATGAACGTAGGGTGAGTCAATAAATCTATGGTTGATATACTCGAGTAGCTCCTGACGGTGCAAAGAAAAGTTTCGCGGCGCGGCGCTCTCTATCTTTCGTGCGAAGATATTTCAGTCCCGCTGTGCCGCTGTCACTTTGAACTGTTGTTTGGTGTGCCATTTTTCGCAGGAGTTCGGCTTGGGATTCCAGAAGTCATTCGTATGATTTCCGGTTGTGATTTTAATGTTGATATATGATCATCATCTATGTTTTGGATATTAAGCAGTGCTCTTGGGGATTCCAGTCACAATATTCAAGACTCTAGACCGTTCCTTTGACGTTGGTAATATTAATTGGAGACTTGTGAGCACTGATCTGAAGGTTGACTGGACGTTCGCGAACCAGTGGTATGTTAAACGAGGAAGACGGACTCCTGAGGCCCGTTTCATAAAACCTGTTATAATAACAAATTTGCAATAACAGTCATAGTATACTTGTTATAGATCTGTGCATCTGTTCGGATAACAAGTTTTGATGAAACGGGGACATTGATTCTAATTTATCAGATATTGACTCACTTCTCAAGTTCCGAGTGAAATTTCAAGTTGAAGTTTCGGGTACGTAGGGTCCACCTCCAGATCCTTTTTTTTTTCTTTCTTTCTTTTTTATATAGCATCGCACAATATTGTATTGGACATTTCACTCACCGAAGATTCCAGAAGCAATTATTGCTCGTGAATATTGCTGACGTTCGTGGTAATGGTAACGATGAATTTTTCATCTTGGGAATTATAAGTTAAATTGCAGTGAATACAACGTGAATGAATGTAGTCAGACCAAAAGACGTTAAAAGATGGGAGTTGCTGCTACCCTGTTTGGCGTTTAACAATTAAAGGGATAGAGCCTTTGATCTGGCGCTGCACAGCGGCTGCCGGGCCCACGATCAATTGGGCAAAGCAAATTTTCGGAGTATTTCATTTCATGTCTATTTCGAACAATAAAATATGGATTTTCATTTAGTGATAATTTTACTCTTCTTGAAAGCGTGAGCAGATACTCTACTTAAATGTGGTCCCCTCGCCGTGATTGTTTGCCTGTTTTTCGTTATTTATCGTTTTCTTTCCTGTGCTGTATACTTCAAAATATATTATGGCATACATAACATCTATAAAAAAGTGAATATATATATATATATTGTAAAGAAATGGATGAAGAGAACAATGGTAGGCGTAGCTTAAATCAAGGTTCCCCAGAGCTATCTACCCTTTGGAAAAATTGGTGATGCCGAAAAATGTCTCTGCCAGAATCGAACCCGGGCCCCCAGCTTTGAACGCCGGTGCCCTAACCACTAGACCACAGAGACGGTTAGTAGCTCGGGCGAGCCCGATCCGATTGACCGTCAGATAGACAGATTTTCGGCACTATACCAATTATATATATTCCTTTGTCGGGTGAAGGTGAGTTTTGAACAATGACAAGTGGTTAGGGCACCGGCGTTCAAAGCTGGGGTCCCGGGTTCGATTCCTGACAGAGACATTTTTTCGGCATCACCAATTTTTCCAAAGGGTAGATAGCTCTGGGGAACCTTGATTTAAGCTACGCCTACCATTGTTCTCTTCATCCATTTCTTTACAATATTTAAATAAAAAAGAGTTGCCAAAAGCTGTTGTACATGTATAACTTTACACATTTGTATTTCTTCTCCCATATGTGTACTGTATCAAAGCAATAGCTTTGATCCAGCTGAGGCATGGCGGCTTGTCATTGTTCAAAACTCACCTTCACCCGACAAAGGAAAATATAATTGGTATAGTGTCGAAAATCTGTCTATCTGACGGTCAATCGGATCGGGCTCGCCCTAGCTACTAACCGTCTCTGTGGTCTAGTGGTTAGGGCACCGCGTTCAAAGCTGGGGGCCGGGTTCGATTCCTGGCAGAGACATTTTTTCGGCATCACCAATTTTTCCAAAGGGTAGATAGCTCTGGGGAACCTTGATTTAAGCTACGCCTACCATTGTTCTCTTCATCCATTTCTTTACAATATTTAAATAAAAAAGAGTTGCCAAAAGCTGTTGTACATGTATAACTTTACACACACACACACACACACACACATATATATATATATATATATATATATATATATATATATATATATATGAGATCAGTAGTCTGGAGAGGGCCGTATCAAGGTCAATACCCGTCTTCATCAAGCTTTCGGGCACATGCCCTTCATCAGGATCTAGACCAATATATAAAATACAAACTAATCTCAAATATAATTATGAAGGAGACCCGTACACGTACATCGCCAAGATTGATCACATATATATATATATATATTATATAAATAGTGTACAATCTGTTGTACAATATACTGGATTATATGTACGACAAATATAAAATTATCCCGAGTGCAGGTTTATTCCACCGAGGCCGAAGGCCGAGGTGAAATAGGCTTGCACGAGGGATAATTTTATATTTGGAGTTCATATAGTCCAGTAATATTGTATGATAGAACGTTCACTATTTATTATAGTAAATAGATCCCTCAATCTAAGCCCCCCATCATGGATTTTGCCATCCAAAAATCGAAAGTTATATTGTACATATGTACAATATAACTTTTTGAAGGGAGGTCACGTGGTACAAATCCAGCCAATCACAGCTCGTATTTTACTACCACTATTTACTATATCGTCACCGTTTTTACGAACGGCCTGGAAGGCCAAAATTGATGAAAAAATAAAAATGACTTTTTTCAATATTTCGACTCAATAGTCAAATATCTTTTATTTCACAAATTTGTAGGTCTTAAAACCATTTCGTTACGTCATTTTTGACGTCATGAGACGCTCTGGGTTCATGAGAATGGACTAATGCCGTTTTTACGAACCGGCTTGATACGCGCGCAAAAAATATTTCCAAGCGAGCTCGCCGACTCGCATCGTCTGTTTGCTGAAACTTCGTTTTTACGATCTGGCCTGAGGCGTCAGCTTGTTCAAACTTGCATCAGGTAAGTTGTTTATTTTTCTTATTTAAAAAGGAAAAATTTTGAGAAAAATAGCTGGTAGTTATCTTTTAATACTTGTGATCAAAATAAAAAAATTCTCTGTTTAAAAATCATCAAAATAAGACGAAAATTAAACCACTTAAATAACTGACAGTAAGTTTTTTATAGTCCAGCTCCATGCGCACTTACTGCGGCAGCCCGAACACGTACGTGTTCGGGCTGCGAATAGCTTCACCCAAGCTCACCGGATCCGGACCGGATCGGCCAAAAGAGATTCGGGAATTTAATGATTATTGATAATATTGTACGAAATTGGGATGAAGGAATCAATACATACTTACAACTTAAGCCGGAATATTCACAATCCTCAAAACGAAGAAGTAATGTCCCAAAACTAGGCAAAAATGGAGGGATGTTTTTCCGACGTGCATTAAAAGTCGTTTGTACAGGAACCAATGGAGGATCGATATAGCCTTTTGACGAGGCAACGGGATAAATTTGATTTTTGTCAGCAAACAGGCGAAAAAACAAAAAAAAAACAATAAAAGAAAAATATACTTAAAAAATAAAATAATAATTGAATATGCGTAATATGTGTGAATTTCAGTAAGTTCGTATGTTCATCAGATTTGCCAATAGCACTAAAGTCCATATAGAAAATATAACTTAAGGCCCCGACAAAAGGCTATCATTCGATACGTCGGAGAAAGATTACATGAATATTCATGAGTCTAGTCCGTAAATTCTTGCTTTTCCCTTTGCCTGATAACCAGTCAACATACGGCCTTGGTTTTTTCTTTGAAAGAAATATATTTTCTTTTGAATTATTTGTTTTTTCTTTCTTCTCCTTCATTTTTTTCTTTTTCTTCTGTTCTATTTTATTTTGCTTCACCCTTTTTTTTATTCTCGTTATTTTGTTCCCCTACCTTCTCTTCATTTTTGGGTCGGGTTTTTTTTTTCCCCTTTTTAGTTTTTGCCTTTTGTTTTTCTTTTTTATTCTTCATTTTTTTCTTCGCTTTTTTTGTCTCTAATTTTCTTCTTGTCTTCTTTGTTTTCGAGAGATAATACTCATGGTGTCGTACTACAATTTTTTTATCATTATTATTATTATAGAAATCTACAGATAGAGGTAAATAAACAAGCGAAGAAATAAATTATTTAAGAAATATTTTCAGGGGCGTACCCAGAATTTTCCGTGGGGGGGGCAAATTCGTCTGCCCAAAAATTTGACAAGCAAAAAAAAGAAAACTTGTCTCAACCAGAAATAAATGATTTCGTACCAGAAAAAAATTGACAAGCAAATAAGAAAAAAAAGGTCTACAAGTTCAAAAGAGGGGGCACTTGTGGCTCGTCGGGATCAGTTGTGATTCGTCATGGGGGCAGGGGTACGTCCATTGCATGAGTTATGACTCGTCAGAGGGGGGGGGGGCTGTCTACCCCCCCCCCCCCTCTTAGGTACGCTTGTGAAAATATTTCGTTGATCAAAATTATTGAGTGATCAGCAAATCATCTCTTTAAGATATTGATGCCCATTTTCTGGAACCCAGCAACTGAAAGGTCTGCGCTGACTTAGCCTAGAATCTAGAGGACTCCGTGATGTGAAATGATTTTAAAGACATTATCACGAAGTCCAATGCTGGCTCCCACATATTTTAATTTTGTTCTTTCTCTCTTGTTATGTTTTCCATTTTATTTATTTTGTATACTGTGCATGCATGAATCATTCTGTCAGTTTGAATTGTATGTTGTATGTTTTAATGAGAATTAAAAATAAATAAATGAAATGAAAATATATGCAAATCTCATTATCATCCAACAACCATTTTCATATACTCTTGATGCTTATATCAATATCAAATTTGTAATTTGTTTGAACGGAGATCATAAGATGATCATGAAATATGATTAAAATTCATATGTTTGTTTCTAGATTACTATGTAATCTTTCATCTTGTTGGCATTCTTTAAGCCTCAATCATTGAGTATATAAATCTCTGCGGGATAAGTATAGGCCTGTAATTACAAAGAATTGAATTGCTCATTACATATAGGATGCATAAATTCGCCGGGAATCTTGCTTATCTGATTGTTTTCCTGGCATCCAAGAGGCGCTTTTTTCGAATACGTCCCGTTCTTTATATATCTTAATTGTTTTGCTTATAAGAATTAATGAATAATAATGATGACACTAAATCAGCTTATCTATATTTCTACTGCAGTACCACTGAAGTATTGATGCAGAAATCAAATTTTGTGATAGATTTTGTCATAACATCCCAATAAAAGTCAGGCCTTTGTCATGAACCTTTTCCATTTTTCTATAACAAGTGCGTCGCAAGGAGGCGGTGGGGTGGCCTTCCCAATCCTAACGCCACCCCCCAAAAAAAAAGAACATGAGAAATGGTGAGAGCGAAGGGAAAGCAATGGCGAAAAAGATAGCTTTGCGGGATTTTCTTTCTCTATAAATATTTGCTTCCGCGCAAGTTTGCGAGGAAATCATGAAAATATAGTTTTCTCCTTTGTTTACCTTTCCCTGTTTTCCCATCTCGGCTTAATGCTATTTTGTTTCGTTGCGGCATGAAGTTTTTAAAAATAATATTTGGGAACGGAACTTTTATTAAGATTACAGGTCAAAGTAATATATTTCTTCAAATTGATCAATACCAACTTTCCGATCCCTAGGTAAGGGCGGTAAACTATATAATAACAATGATGTCAATTACCCACAAAGGCTACTTCTTCCGCTTTTCAGCTCTTTACTAGTGAATTTATTTGGGGCAGCAGACGGCCTTATCATGAGCATGTAAAGGGGCAGTTATAAAAATTGTGAAAAAAGTACAATATTACTAGATGATGGAAGTTCATATGTCATCAATCTCCTGTCGCCTATTTTGCGCCATTAATTTGATATTTTGCATGTCACTTTTTGTTCCTAATCATTCAAATACACTGTTAAAAATGATTGAAAAAACGCTGTTTACGACACGAATCACACAATTGTTTAAACAAATATTTAAACAACATCTTAAACAACACAGTTTAAATTCAAAATTTGATTATCAATAATTAAATTCAA
Organism: Lytechinus variegatus; assembly: GCF_018143015.1. Classification (NCBI taxonomy): domain Eukaryota; kingdom Metazoa; phylum Echinodermata; class Echinoidea; order Temnopleuroida; family Toxopneustidae; genus Lytechinus; species Lytechinus variegatus. The sequence continues at coordinate 14,591,640 of NC_054752.1, forward strand.
ATATCAAATTATCAATAATTAAAGCTTGATTGTTTAACATTTTAAACACTTATTTAAAATGTTTAAACAACTACTGCGCAAATCACACAATAAATAGTGTTGTTTAAATTATTTTTTGACAGTGTAAGCACTTCATATAAATGAGCTCAATTAGGGGCGGAACCATGATTTTCAAAAGGGGGGCAAATTTTTCCAATTAAAAATCTGACGAGCAAAAAAAAAGAAGAAAGGTTTTCCAACCAAAATTAAGGAAATTTCGTCCAGGAAAAAAAATTGCTAAGCCAAAAAAACAAAATGAAAGAAATCTTTTTAACAAAAAAAATTATTTGGCCCGAAAAAAATTTGACAAGAAAAAAAGGGGGAGGGCACAGTTCGGTTTTAACACCATTTTTAACATCACAAATTTTCATTATGCTTCTCAAGGGGGGGGGGCGAGCCGGCTTTGCCCCCCCCCCCCGGATCCGGCAGTGAGTTCGATGTTTTTAATGTGAATTTGACAAGCAAAAAAAGGTCTTCAACATAAAATTGGAGGTCGTTTCGTATCAATTTTCTTTAGAAGGGGGCGATTAAAAAAACCTATGCTACTGCCATGGTGATTAGAGATTATCAAAGCGGCAGAATTTTTTTTTTAATCATAATTATTTATTCTTTACAATATCTTGATATTTATTTTAAAAGGAGGCAAAGTTGTTTTTAAGTATGTCCTTTCATTTAAAATCATATTCATTCCTTCCTAATTGCTATAACAAGTGAAAAAGATGAATAACATCAATAAAATCAGGATTCATATTAAGAAAATCGTTATTCTAAATGTAAAATTAGAATCTGTAACTATTTCTTTAAAATCTCATACTCACAAAGGAATAATCATAATACAGACTAAAAGTTTCTACATGATCTAGATATCTCTTAATATAATTATAATACACAATCATGCTATTTCGTAAATTTTTTGTTCAGTATATAAAACACACACACACCAAGAGAACAGTCATGCTCCCCCCTTCCCATAAACAGCATAAAAAGAATGAAAAGGAGAAAGAAATATAAGTTTATAACAAATGACAAATAAAAAAATATATACATGTATTATAAAAACACAGAATGTAACAAAATATATATGAAATAAATTATTTTTTCATTAATACAGATTTTTTTTTCAAATTAAAATGAAAAAATGGTATTGAATTACATGCCTAAATCACGATGTAACTGAATCGAGGCGACTTGCCGAAAGTTTTGACTACATGCATATTCATTAAACTGTTTTGTAAAGGCAGAGACGTCATCTTATGAATATTTATATACGCATGCGCAGAAACTATTTTCACGTTCTTCAAACATGGCGATCTCGCGATTGGAACAAAAGTCCGAAAATTGACGTTCTTTCGAAGGATTTTATGGAATTGTATACATCAGTTTTAATTGAAAGTTAAGCTGATTTAGGAACAGTTTGTTTAGGTAAGACTGATATTAATCGTTAGATTTTTAATTCATTATTATCACCGGTTTTCTAATGCCAAACATCGCGAAGTTTTGTACTCCGGTGAGAATACATGGTGAAACTCAGGACCCCGACACTGTCTGAAGACGTGTCGGGGTCCCCGGGGCAACATGCGCATTAATCTGTGTTACTATTAAGCATCTAACGGTAGAATACGTGTCTACAGCTACAGAGTACAGATCTAGGCCTAGATCTACTTAGTCAGGAGACTTCTAAAGAGTAAGCCCATGTTAGTGAATGATTTTTACTCTTTAGAAGTCTCCTGACTAAGTTAGATCTACTAGCTGTTAGAATTATGCTGATCTAGACTCGATAGACTTCGACCTCTACCCGCTCTAGTGACTAGTCTAGATCTAGAGCCTACATTATGATTATAAAGGCCGGGAGCTCCGGCCCGCTTCGCGGGCTGGAGCCCAGGAGGCCATCGTTCATTTACACTCAGACCATAACGGGTATTTTATGGTTATCAATATGAGTCAAGTAAAAGGTGGAAACATAAATTAAGCACTTTCATGTATTATATGGATGATGGTCTAACTAGGGACAGCATCCAGACAATAAGATGATAATTTCATACTTAATTCATTAGAAAAACTGATGCTACAGTGAGTAAGGTGCTTATAATATAAGTACTCTTTGTATTTCAGCTGGAAACTGTTGCTTTCAGGTAGACCAATGGGTGTCTCATCAAACCATACCTTCAAAAGTTAATTCGCTGCTGTTCATCGTTTGGTGATTTCTAGAGTTGTTGCTTGCCTGATTTTAAGAGTGAACAGATTCTTACCTCTTCAAAGGCATCTCGTGAGTATTTCATCAACAAAGATTTTGCCATTGTCTTTACTTCCATATTAATATTGCAGAATTTACATTGTACAATATCCTAAATACACTGGGGGGGGGGGTAGGGATTTGAAAGGAAAATAATGTAAATTTCCTTTTGGAACAGAATTCAAACTCTCACTCAATGAAGAAATGACAGTCTTGTTTTTGAACATCTTTGGAATGTTTATCTGTGACAAAACAGCCTCATTATTAATAAATGTATTTAATAAATGAAGTAAATGATTAATTTATATACTATAATAGGATAATTTCATACTTAATTCATTAGAAAACTGATGCTACAGTAAGGTGCTAATAATATAAGTACTCTTCGTATTTCAGCTGGAAACTGTTGCTTTCAGGTAGACCAATGGGTGTCTCATCAAACCATACCTTCGACAGTTAATTCTCTGTTCTTTGGTAATTTCCAGAGTTGTTGCGTGCCTGATTTTAAGAGTGAACAGATTCTTACCTCTTCAAACGCATCTGGTGAGTATTTCATAAAGATTTGGCTATTGTCTTTACTTCCACATCAATATGGGAGAATTGACATTGTACAATGTCCAAATTACACTTGGAGGAGGGGGGGGGATAGGGGTTTGAAAGGAAAATAATGTAAATTTCCTTTTGGAATAGTATCCAAACTCTCACTCGAAGAAATGACAGACTTGTTTTTGAACATTTGTTGTATGTTTATCCGTGATAATGCTTAGCACCTTTTTCCTTAGCCCTGTTCAGTTTCACACTGCATTACTTAGCACTACAATAATCAGGCTAAACCTGCTTTTTAGCAGGGCTAGATAGTACAATATTCTTTACCATGCTAGCCTTCTTTCATAAAATGCAGTGTGAAACCGAAGTGGGCTAAGCTTAACCCCGGGGAATTGGTGGTGCTAAGGCCCCTCTTAGCCCCACCAATCTCCTTGTTTTTTTGTAGTATGCTATATAAAAACATGTTTCTCTATCCGCTTTATAGTAGAGAAAAATATGTATAAAAATATAAACAAAAATAAGCCTATTTAAGGCATGACTTCAAAATTGATCATGCAAAGAAAAACCTTTACCAGTTAGTTATCAATAATATATGGAATAACAGTTCCTCTGATTACAAAATAAGTCCTCGTTCTTTGTAAAAGTAATCAATTGTATCCATTGTCGTACTGAAATCCAACAGCACCAATACCACTTCTGAGCTTTAGCATGAGCTGCCTTCCAGCACTCAGTGTATTCCTGCCGGTACCCATTCGCCTCACCTGGATTGAGTGCAGCACAATGTGGGTTAATTTCTTGCTGAAGAAAAACATGCAATGGCTGGGATTCAAAAACCCATGACCTTCTGGTTGAGAGACGAGAGTCCGAATCACTACACACTACACCCAATGTTCCATGACTAAGTAATATTAGAAAGTTGCTGAAAAGTTGTCAAATTGTGTTTTTTTCATATTTATTTTCAGTGGTGGACTGTTACTTTCTATTCCAATTGTTCATTCTACTGGGGATGAGATGCTCAGTGTCTGACTGTCTGGTGAAGGGCTACTACTGAAATTCCATAAATTGAAGCATTCCAGGAGTGAAAGATGTAAGTGATTTTATTTTGTACTCATTTGTGTTGATCAAGATTTTCTAAATTTGAGAACCATTAAACTAATCTTCACCAGAAGGATGTTGGCCGATTGGATGAAATCTGAACTGCTGTACTTTGGCAAAAGGAAGCAAGTTACAAAAGTATTATTTGTTGGAAATGAGCAACGTGTGTTGGTCATTTACATGGGCATCCATGCAATTTAACAGCATATTTTCTTCAATATCTTTCCATAGAACAATCATTTCTTCCCCAAATTTTGCCTGAATGTGCAGCATACAAAGGGTGTTTCAGAAATGTAGGTCATCCTGGAACACATGAAGATGGAAGAAGTGAAAGATTTAAAAGAGGGTCTTTTAGAACATCACACTGTATAGGGGAATAATGGCGGATTCTGAACAAATGTCTGTGGTGCATAATCAAGCTCTATTAAGTGTGAATAGCCCAGGCCATCCCGAGGAATCATTCATGCAAGTATTGATATTAAGTTTGAAGTTGTAGTCAACATATTGCAAAAATGAATCTTTGAAATGTTTTGTATTGACCTCAATTATCAAATGATGACAAAGGAATGAAGAATGATGGACGGAAGGTTTGGAATGGTTTGGAATGGTTATGTTTACCTTATTTTTTAATATAGAATTGTTAGTCTCCTACACTTTATATACCGAATGTATATTAAGTTCCCCTTCCCTCCAAAAAAGTGGCTATCATTAATGTTTATATACAGTGCGTATCAAAAAAAGTTTACACTTAGAAAAAATCCTGTAAAATTATATATTTGTAATATCCTGACGATTTTCCCACATTTTAGCATTGGTACAGATCCATTTAGGCAAATGACGATATAACTGTCGAAAAATATTTCCGCTTGAGTGAGCACCACTTACTTTTGAAAAGTTGGTGAAAAATGATTTGCGCAGAACTTTGAAATAGTTATGCGAATAAGAGTAAACCTTAATCATGAAGAACACGTGAAAATTAGCAAGTAAAATTGATATGAAGATATCTTTTCCCTTTTTAAACTTGTTTCCTTGCCCAAAACACTTCGAAGAGTGCATTGCGCCCCATCCCACTCCCCCACACAACGAGTCCATCGTGACGATATTTGCTTTACACTGAGCTGTGATTTACATGAAAAGGCTTAGGCTTGATTTTCATTTTGTTAATCATTGCCAAGCTTGGGAATAGTGTGGAGAAACAAGTATTAAATGAAAATGAAATGTAAACCAACTTTAAATGATAAAAACTTAGTGAAAAATGCTGGAGATGTCTGATATAAACTTTTGTTCAGATTTAGTTATGTCCTCAGATCCAGCTGGCATAAAAAGGGTAAAGGTTGTGCTTACTAAGTGTTGAAATTTCAAATTTGGGCGGCAAAATTGTTACAAAATGCTTGAATGTATCCGTTTTATTTCAATTGGCTAAAAGTGCTAGGGAAATTTATAAGAAATGCTTTGCAGGGTAAGTTTGATTTCACCCTTTCCCCTGGATACAACGTGAAAACAAGCATTTCTGCGCAAACAGATTTTTGCGAGCTTTACCAAAATGGACAGTGCTCACTCAAGTGTAACATTCTGTCAAAACTTTTACTTTCATTGAATAGATGAGACCCAAACCCATATTTATGTGTGAAAAAATTACCCACATGTTGTATATTTTTTAATTCCCAGGGCTTTTTCAAAGTGTAAACTTTTTTTTGATACGCACTGTATAGGTCTAAATACCTTTTGTTAATAGAACATATCAATCTCTATTTGATTATCAGTAAAAAATTTACAAACTTGATTTGTCAAGCTGTTCAAATTATAAGGCAAAAAGAACAGTAAATAGTAAAATAGAATTTAAAAATTATTCATAATTATATTCAATTGTCAATTTATCAATATTGGCAACTTTGTTTGCATCCAAATTGAGCAAAACAAGTATTCTCCATTTTCATTACTATGCAAAATGGCATAAATTAAATGCTGCAGAAATGGAAACCCCAAGCTCTCCCAAGGAAAGTACACAGACTTAATGACCCTCTGCACTGGTGAAACAGCAGTCATTGCTCATCCTGAATATCAGGCCTTCTATCGTATGCTGCCACACTAAGCACCTCAACTTGCTTAATGAGTTGTGATTTTTAATGTAACTTTGAAATAATATAGTGTAGATTAATGTTTTAATGACACATTGCACTGTATTGCTCTAAACAAGTAAATTCAATAATCTTTTGTTTCTTTTTTTTTTGCTTACTCAATTGCAGGTTTCGAAGATTTTTGGAGACTCCACTTTTGAAGATGAAGGAAAATCACGATCTCTTCTGACAAAGGTATACATTTCTTGTGGTTTGACTGAACTTGTTTTCCTTTGGGATATTGATAGAGAGATCTCAAGACAGTAAACATCAGTCTTCACAATAACTCTGATATTGTATTTACTGTCAAGAGCATGTGATAACTACTCTTGTTGCTTCAGAGACCAAAGCTCAAAACACAATACATCAGTTCTTATTTGGACTGGTATATTGTATTGTCTGTAAAGAGCACGTGATATGGTCTAAAATGTTTTCATGGCAGAGGACAGTTAGGTAGACCAAAGCTCAAAACAGAATACATGTATAACAGATTAACTGTGAAATTGTATTTTCTGTCAAGGGCAATTGGTAAATTCTTGTTGCATTTAGAGACCAAGAAGGACACTTTAGGTAGACCAAAGCTCAAAACAGAATACATCAGTTCTTATTTGGACTGTTTTATTGTATTGTCTGTAAAGAGCATGTGATATGGTCTAAAATGTTTTCATGGCAGAGAAGGACAGTTAGGTAGACCTAAGCTAAAAAAAAGAATACATGTATAACAGATTAACTGTGAAATTGTATTTTCTGTCAAGGGCAATCGGTAAATTCTTTTTGCATTTAGACACCATGAAGGACACTTTAGGTAGAACAAAGCTCAAAACAGAATACATGTACAACAGATTAAGTGTGAGATTGTATTTTCTGGAAAATTAAAACAAAATACATGTATAACAGACTGTAAGATTGTATTTTCTGTCAAGACTGTAAGAAGTATTTTTTGTCCAGAGCAAGTGTACAAATTTGTTAAATTTAGCGAATATGAAAGACTCAGATATTTAAACCAAAGCTTAGATCAGAATACATATGTTGTTAGAAAGACTGTCAAAATGCAGTTTGCTTGAAGTGTGGTTTTTGTTTTAACCTAATATGATGAAATAGCTACTTGATTTCCTAAACTGGTTTATGTTCTCATTTAGGAATAAATGTCACAATTGCATATGTGTGTTGGGAAAAAATTCATGCAAATATTTTTATCGCATGTTTCTTTTCACAACAAATTTTGAAACTCAGGTTATGAAATAAGTGTCATTTTTACAATTAAAGTTTTGCAGACACAACTTGCTACAGATCTGATTTTTCTTGTCATATTCTATTTGCAATCAAATCCACTGCAGTGCAATTAACAGTCTTGATATTGCTTGATTTTATTTATGGTGCTTTGAACAGATCGTAATATATTCATGCTTGAAATTCTATATATTATCCTCTGCCATGTACTTGCCAAATAGTATGTAATGACTACTCACGATCCGTCTTTCAAGACTAGTTTGCAATTCATGAAATATTTTTATTCGTTTTTATTTGTTGAACTCTGAGATTATCTATTATTGTTTTGTATTTATTTTAAAAAAGTGTTGTTTGTTTGTTAGAAATGAGATTATGACCCTTTGGGTTTCATGTATTAATGGTCAGTTTGTCATTGCTAAAATGTTCATACTCTTCATTTAAAAATGTACAATAAAATTAAATAAACATCTCTGTGAAAGGTCAATCTAACTGCTTTGACGAAATCCAGTAGTTGTAATTTTCACACACAAGAAGTAAATTAAATTGGTGTACACGTCTGAAAGATTCTAAACTGGTTATTAAAAAGACATTTTTTCAATATGGAACCACTTTGGAACTTGATTTGAAAACAAAATAGAATAATGGGCATGCAGATCTTTCTGCTTAACTTATAATTTTGAACAGACACTGTAACATTACAACACACACAAAAGAAAATGGCGGTAAGAGGCAAGACATTTTTTACATTACACAGAACATGGTGAGAACATTCTAGGACACCATCATGCATTGGTGTATTATGTACAATTTACTGTACATAGTGTGATCAATTTACTGTACATAGTGATGCATGGAGTTTGATTTATTTTTAAAAATGGTTAATGTTTTAAAATTAGTGTTTAATGTTTAAAAATGTTCAACTGGAAGCTTAGTAATAATATGTGTACATAAAATGGTTTATCTTTCACCTTCTTAAGTGAGTTTACAAAATAAATGGAAATGATTCTTGCCATTTTTGTATTTGAATAATCAAACCTGCAGTCGATTATTAAAAGATATTCATTAAACAGAAGAGAATAAACTTCTATCCAGGTAAGAGAAATAAAATCATAAATGTTTATACTGTATGCAAATAATAAAAGTGCATTTTGATAATATAGACTTATAAAACAAATTTATTGAAAAACAGGTTTTCAAATGCAGTACGCTGTCATACGTTGTACATTCAAATATGTACACAGATATATCCTTGTGTCAATGGCAATGAGGGTGATAATGTGGGGTGTTTTTCTTTGTTAGGCAGGGGCATTTTTAATCTAATTGATAAGATGTGTGTTTTATGTTTATATGAAGTGCTTCTTTTAATTTTCTTATAAGAATCTCAGTTATAAAACTTAACCAAATTGGTGTAATTTCCTGAAGTACATTTAATGTAAAGTTGGTATATAGGAGACTGATGAATTAGTTAATGTTAAAGAAAATGAAGATGTACTTTTATATGTCTCATTGTGGATGTTGACATGGTGGTTGTAAATGCAGTCATATTATCTATTTGAATTTTTAAATGAGTATTTTCATTGTGTATCCTTTCTAACATTTGATATAATTGAAACAAATTTCTATGATCTTGTGTTGTCTATGTTTGGAATTTCAATTAAAGGTGTATTTTCATCTTTTATTCAAATGTTTTAGAATTTACTTGAATTTTCCTAATAGTAAATTTAGAAAGAAAAAAAAGGATAGTTTAGTCGTTATGCATCACCAAAAGAGAGGGTGAATGAAATGGAGAGGGACACAGCAGTCAGGAAAAAGAGAGGGGATGATTATGAATAAGGTGATAAAGAGAGGGCAAATGAACAGGTAGAGGGGTTGAGGAGGTAAAGAGGGGGCTATGAAGAGGAAGAGAGTTGTCCTGAAACAAAGGTTGACAGATGGATCAAGGGATATCAGGAAAAGAGGAAAGAGGGGGAGGGATAGGAAAAGACTGGGGTTATACAGGAGAAGAGGAGGGGAGCAGAAAACACAGGAATTGGGATGGGGAGTGATTGACAGTCGGGACAGAAATGGAAAAACTGGAATGAGAAAAAAAAGAGGGGTGATAGAAATGATTCATGAGAGAATGGAAGAGAAGGATGTGAACAGGTGAGGAGAAAAGGGAGAAAACAATCACAGAGTCGAGAAAGGGTCATCTAAGTAAAGAGAGAAGCTACTGTCATGACTGTAGGGAATACAAAAAAATTTGGAGAAATTAGCGGGGGGGGGGTAGAGTTCTGAATTGAAATTAAGTTGAGATATAGGATATGCAGATGGAAGGCAGAGCACAAAGGAAACGTGTATATAATGCAGAATATGGAAAGGGTGATGGACATTTTGTCCAGGAATGGAACCATTGGCGGTGAAACGACATTTGCTCCTGCGACAATTGCTCCGGGTTTTATTTAGTCTAAGATATAGGGTTAGGGTAGCAATAGGGTTTTATGTTAGATTAGGGTTAGGTTTATGATAGGGTATGTTAAATCCAGGGTTGAAGTTAGTTATTCGATTAGTGTGTGGAATTTATAGCGGAGCAATTGTCGCCGGAGCAAATGTCATGGAACCATTTGGTGTACTATTTCAATCCAATTCATATTGGGAATTAAATACAAACAAAACCAGCCCCGGTTATTGGACAATATAGTTCATTTTGTGACAATCACCTGGAATGTATCATCTTCTAGTTAATACCCATCATAGTTGATAATGTACCATAATTATCTCAATTTTATTCTTGCCAATAAGGTTATATTGTACAATAACCGGGGCTGGTTTTGTTTGTATTTAATTCCCAATATGAATTGGATTGAAATAGTACACCGAATAGCCGCAAAAATGAGAAGTAGGTCTAATATTAATTTTGGAAAGGGTATTCAAAGCAACGCTTGGCGCGCGCTGCAATCTTTATTACACAAGCATATGACGAGCGCGTACGGTGCGTCGAGCGCGCATCATCCAGGCCGGTTCGTAAAAACGACATTTGTCACATTGCACTGTGGAGACGCGGCTCCGCACTGTGCGAAGCCAGTTCGTGGTAACGGGCTTCAGTGGGGATTTCAACTTTATCGTTTTTACGAACGGGCTTGGACGAATGAGGCATTATTATTCATTAACAAATGGGTTATATCGATAAAAATTCATATCACATGAATTCTTTGATAGTGTTCTTTCCTGAAATCCAAAATTAAGAGATATTATTTACTTTTACCCGATGAAAATAGCGAAGAAACAAAGTATAAACTTTAAACGCATTTATCTCGAAACTCATTCTATCCGCAAAATGGGCCTCCAGGCCGGTTCGTAAAAACGGTGTCGATATGTATATATAGTATATCTATATATAGGCTTTACAACCGAGCGAAATTGGCAAAGAATGAAGGAGAAAGGGTAAACAATTATGATCTGAAAATTGAGTTAAAATCCGTCACGTAAATAAGATTTTTCTAATGAAACGTATTTTTACATTAAGTTATTTTATAATCCTTTTGAATGGGACTAACCGACTAAATTTCAGCAACAGTTCATTTTTTACAGAATATTGTGGTCCTCGCTCCCTCTGCTCTCTCTCTCCCTCTCTCTCTCTCTCTCTCTCTATATATATATATACACATGTATCCGTGTTATCACAATATCTCTAAAGTAAATAGAGTTACATGATGTAACTCTATTGAACTTAAGAGATATTATGGTAACACTTTTTTCAAGGTCAATCGATGGTTGACCAATCACATAGAACACGATGAGCAGGAAATGGAATCATTCATGCAGTTAGCACCATGAACGCAGTATTGTAAACAGCTTTCAAAGCCATTGTGTGCATGGGTATACCCTCAAAAGAAAATTGAAGTCAAATAAGAACTTGTTGTCAGAATGGGAACTTTTCATGACAAATTATGCTTGTTGTGTCTTTCATCTATATTATATGAGAACATTTGGACGCTGAATTAATAGTTTTTTTAGGGGAAGAATAATGAAAACTGCTTCAATGCTATTTTCTTTGAATCAAGGTTTTTAGGGGTTTCTACATTGCACTGCAAGTGCACACGTAGTTCCCAAGAATGCATGCGGCATTTCCTTTTATTTGAATGGTGGATAAAAGAGCACTGTCGATTAAACGCATTGCTCAAGGACATTGGTGCCGTGGTGGGGGTCGTACTCTGGTTCGAACACACAAAAAAATAATAACAATGTAAAATGTGTCACCCGATATTGTTATCCCGGTACGCTGGCATTGCTGGGAAGGGAACAATACGGCTTAAATGTGACGCCATATGAATGTCGATTGAATTATAGGATATCACAGAATGACACAGGCTACACATCTTCTTTTTATTCTCTTCTTTCTTCATTTGTCACCCATCCCCTCTTTTGTTCATTATTTGAAAAATATTAGGAAGTGCATGCATGCTCCTGCAATTATATACATGTATGGTGACAGTGACACCTTTTAAGGCCACCCGCACAACTTCCGACTGGTCCACGATCCGATTTCGGAACAAATCGCGTTTTGCTCTTTTTCTGAAAATGTAAATGAAAAGTATATTTACTTGAGTTTCACAGCTGTAAGAATTTCATTATAAAAATTTTGGATGATTGCAAGTATTTTTTATCTTTTAGTAAGGACCAAATTTGTTTTAAATCGTAGCCAATCGCATGATTGTCACGACGTCATCATTACGATATATTTTCAATTCGCTTTTATTTTATATGGTAATAGTCACAGATGTCAGTATTAGATCAAATTTTATTACGTTTTGTTCCAAAATTGGGTCGCAGAGGCGCAGACCATTCTTAAAGTGTGAGGTGTCGTATATACGTACAATGATTGTGAATATAATAGTATATCAAATATCAAAAGGATATTTTAGGTAAAAATAATAAACTTATTGTCACGAAAATGTTTTTTCATTGCGTGTCTTTCATCCAACTTGTCCGATTATTAATGCTCAGTGATAATAATAACAAGATTCTACTGAGCACCAACGAGGTTATGATTTATTGAACCGTGAACTGTTTGTCATTTGTTTCTATTTGAGGAGGGGGATAGGACATAATTTTGTATTAAAATACCGAAACCGCGTGAACCCCCCAAATATATAGATTGGGGTTAATTTACGAATTCAAACATGTTGAAGTTGGTGCCGGATTGGACATTTGTATTCAAATTGTGGAACCGCCTGAACCGCCCAAATATATTTTATAAGAATTTTTTTTTTGTTGACGTGTCGAAATATGTAACAGACAGATAAGGGTTCTTTTCTGCTGAAGCTTTAAAGTTGGACATAATTATACTTAACGACATGGCGAGATAAGTCATCTGTCTATGTCTATTTGTTAGCATGATAAGTTACGATATCCTGCCAAGTCAACTTATAAACATAGATGTGTCGACATCGTCAGCTACGCTGTCATGTTAAGCCGACTTATAAAAGTAGAATGTCAACATGCTGGGATACTCATCGTGACGGAAATACATTTTATGAGTTATCTTTTATCTCTTATCTCGCCATGTCTACAAAACTGTAGGCCTAGTGTTTTATGAGTCAACATTGCAAGAGGACATATCTTGCCATGTCGACATTTAAATACTATCTATACGACATGGTGTACAACATTCCAAGAAAGATGGCACATTTTCCCGAGGAAAATTTGACAAGCCCCCGAAAAAGGTTTTCACCAAAAAATTAAAGGTAATTTCGTCCTCGGAAAATTTGACAAGCAAAGGAAAAAAAGAAAAGGTCCTCACTTCAAGGGGGCACAGAACGCCGTATTTATATTACATAATTTAATTGTGCATCTCAAGGGGTGCACGGGCCGGATGTACCACTCCCCCCCCCCCTGGATCCGCCAGTGGTAAAAATGTCTCTCTATCTCGTCTAGACGGCACTTTAAAGTTGTCATATTTTCCGGATAATAATGTAGTATATCGTATTCATTTGCAAGTTTATGCCCATTATCAGAATTAGCGCTATCTAATCATATTTCGCGTTTGAAAATATGTTTTTTTTTGTGTCGTTGAAGAACATTGTCTCTTTATTTGCTTTTGAAGCTATGTGAATGACATACGTGAAAAGAAGAAATTTTGATATTTGTCGAGTCTTCGCACTTGAACACATTCATGCCCACTTTTATTGATAATCACGAATACGATGAATACTTCATGAAATCCCCCCCCCCCCCCCCCTCTCTCTCTCTTTCCATATTTGCAGAGGAAGGACAAGCCTCAGATTTATTATTATCGAGTGTCACAAATCTTTCCTCTCCCCATCTGTACTCGTAATATTCTTATCGTCAAATCACATATTCTATGGGGGAGGGTCCACAAGACCATGTCATGTTTACATTCACCGATTTTCCGCTAATTAGTCTGATCTTCAATATAAACACAAAAATATCCACTTCAGTCTTCAGAAAACGCCCTGGTAGTCATTTTGACGGAGTAGAAGTCAACAATGCACCTTCGGACTCGTTTTGAAACTAAAAGAAAGCTTTTATTAGATTATGCTAAGCAGGAAATAATCTTGGTGAAGACAACCGTTGTCCACGGCCTCGTGGACCCTCGGTACAACGGAAGATCCCAAATTTGAGTCGTGACAACCACCCGGAAGCATGTGCCACGGTTAAAACCACTTGAAGCAAAGTCACTGTACAATCTATTCTCTTCCGTCTAACTTTTCAGGCTCACCCTCGCAGCCGCAAAGCCATGCAGAATGGTAAGGAAGTCGACCCCGCTGTTGACGGGATACACGTAACAACCATCTCCTCCCCGACCTCCTCTGCTACCAACGGAATGATGCCAACCACTCGTTACGAGGTGGAGGACGATGCGGAGGATGCAGCCAGAAAGGAGGCGGATGAAATCCTCGCTAAACTCAAGGTGATATCTCATACGGATCGAGGACACACCGGCATGGTATACATCTATATTACTCGGCTTTCAGGTATGATATATCAATTGTTTATATTTTTGTATCTCTCTTCCATCCTTCCCCCTCTCTTTTATCCCTTCTCTCCAGCCCCCCCCCCCACTGGCGGCGGAAGCCAACAATTTTAGGGGGTACCACCAACATTCTTTGACAACAAAAAAATTGGTTATCAACCAAAAATTTGAGTGGGGACACAGGGAACAAATTGCGTACAAGCAAAAAACAGGGTCATCAGCAAAAAAATAGGGGGACGTCCCCCCACCTCAATTTAGAGGGGACATATCCCCCCATCCCCCCCCCCCCGCTTTCGTCGCCTATGCTCCCCCCCTCTCCATTTTACTCATCTGTTTATTTCCCTTTATTTCCGCAGCCTATCCACTTATAATTGCATGGGGGGGGGATAACAGGATCGGGGGTGGCACTGAAGCAGATGCATGTTCATTTTGTCCGTCCCTCCCCTCTCAAAAGAGGCACCTCGGAATTCCTTGTCCCTCCGTCGATACGCCATGCCTTCCACTAAATTAGCAAAGAACAGGGGAGCGTTTCTGAAAGGACTTGTCAGACGTTTTATCCGACAAGTCCCGTTTTATCCGACAGTTACTATAGTAACAGTGCTTCTCAACCAATCAGAATCCAGGAAAGTTGTCAGATATGACAACTTGTCGGACGAAAATATTGATGAAACGCCCCCGGGTCTCCGTCTTACGAACCAACCACATGGAAAGCCAGCAACGTCAACATCTAAAAGACATGTTTGTTCAAAATATATTCTACATAATGATTTATATAAATATCCACTGTTTTTGGACAATTCAATGGGCTTTTTGTTTTCAAAGGACATTGATGGGCCCTGTTCTTCAGTCCATTCAAAATGTTCTTTGTTTATAACAATGCGTATAAAGAACTGTTCGGCCTTTGTTATCTGTTTCTTATGTATTTTAGCATTATTTGACAATGATTGGTTCGACTATCGCCATCCCGCTCATCCTCGCGCCGTCCCTGTGCATCAGCGATGACAACGTCGCCTTGGCCGAGGTCATCGCGACCATGTTCTTTGTGTCCGGGGTGGCGACCCTCCTACAAACATTCATCGGTAACAGGTAGGCGAGATGAACAGTGGTATCGAAAGAAGATAGTGATAATAACTATAAATACGATGGTACTGGTGGTTGCAGTAAAGTGTAATTTCGTGGTGATGATGGTAGTAATGATGGTTATGATGATGATGATCATGATGACGATGATGATGATGATGATGATTGTAATAATAATGATGATGATTATGATGACGATGATGGTGATGATGATGGTGATGATGATGATGATTATGATGATGATGTTGCTGATGACTATGATGCTGATGCTGATGATGATGATTGTGATGACGATGATGATGTATGATAATGATGATGGTGATGATGATGGTGATGACTGTGATGATGATGATGATGTTGCTGCTGATGATGATGCTGATGATGATGATGGTGATGACGATGATTATGATGACAATAATGACGTATGATGATGCATGATGGTTATAATGATGATGGTGATGACAATGATGATGATGATGTTTTTTTGGGGGGGGGGTGAAGTTAAAGATGATGATTATTATGCTGCAAAGCTAAGTGGTAATGATGACAACTATACATTGATGACGATGATGTGAAAATTAACCTTAATGATTCGGATCACTTCACATCTACTGTAGATCGGATCGGATACCTAACCGATCGCTCATCTGGTTCTTATCATTTATATAGGTTTTAGAGGAGTTTTAAATACTTTCATAAAAATTAACCTGTATCTCATCATACCTAAAATAATAATACATTAGGCACTTACTACGGTCATTTCCAAGCACACTAGTTTTATGTTGATGGTTTATGAAAAAAATAAAATGATCAACAACATGATCAACAAATGACGAAATCGAATTAGTGATATCACAAATTCAAATAGGAGATATCGCAAAATCGAATTTTAGATACGTCATACGTCCACTGCACCTGAGTGGTAACTATACGGTTCAGAGCGAATATCCGGTTTTACTTTCAATCCCAATCAGCGTTGGCTTATTCTGAAGAAATCTATGTAACATAAATCGGGTGTCCACTAAAACACCGTCACTGTTATCATTTCTTTTTTTTTTAAATCTCTTCAACTTTAGATTACCCATCGTACAAGGCGGTACATTCTCGTTTTTAGCTCCCAGTTTTGCCATTTTAGCTTTGAAAGGTGAATGCTTAGCTCCACTTCCAGGTAGGAAATCCTTTTTAAAGAAGTTTTATTCTAGAAATGAGAGTAGAACTTCTTTTCTATGACTGTTCCCATTTAAAACAAAAGTAATTAAATTATTTTGATCATAGTCATTTACGTCAAAAGTGTTTTATTCTGTTAATGTTATGATCTTTTACCAAATGTCAATTTATGATATTTAATTGATTTTATTTCATTTATTTTGAAATAACAATAAAGAAATGTAATAGTTTTATTTTTTGCAAATCATGGTAAGGACAACAGTTCACTGTTGTATTGCAATCATATCGCTTTGGATGATATTGTATTAATTCTGATGATATTCATTTTCTATGCAAACACGTCTAAACAGTTGCATTAACCGATAAGATTACACTTTGTGATAATGCCACAACCACGCCCCCCCCCCCCTACTTGAACGTCGCTGAGTACAGATTCTGAACCTCTGGGGATCATTAGTAACAGATTAAGACTGTGTATAAAAATAATAATTTTATATTTTTTTAGAGAATTCCACGGATGTGCCGCCTGAGGTGCTCGCAAACAGGACCGAGTTCTGGAGGGGGAGAATGAGGGAACTTCAGGGAGACATCATGGTTGCTTCGTGCTTTCAGGTATGATTACATTTTCTGGAATAGGCCTATTTCTCTCCTTTCCTCACTAGCAATTCAAAAGCCCCTTAACCGGTGGTGACCGGGGGCTTCAGACCCCCCCCCCCACACACACACACTTCTCAATAAACGTCATAAACGTTAACAAAAACGTAAGAAATATACTGTTTTTTTTTGCATAGCCAGAACACCACAACTAACCCTACACTTTGAGATCGTTCCGTGTTACCCGCAATATCCCTTGTCGATTATTGTAAACGCTCACTGTTAAACAAAAAAAAAATGCTTAGAAATCTCTGATTCCTATATATAGTGAAGCCGACTGACACATTTTCACTATACATTTTGTACTGTTAGATCTATATTGAGACTCAATGGCGTAGAGATGGGAGATGTGGGAGCCCCCCCCCCCCACCAAAAATTCCCCCCCCCAAAAAAAAAGAAGACAAAGAGAGAAAGGGAAAGGGGAAGGGTGAAATGTATAATTTTCTGAATAGTATATGTCAAAATATATTACAATACTAGAATTTTAATTAAAATTTTGTTCACTCGCTTCGCTGGCTCGTAGCTTTTAAGAAATGTTCCTTATGCCATGTTTGGCCCCTCAGAAAATTTTGCTAATTTCTCTACTGTTGACACAGTCTTGTCTAGATTCACTCCTTACCGAATAAATATTTTATTTAATGTCACTCCTTTTCAAGAGACAAACGTTGTACCTATTGATGTGATATAGTAAAAAAAATTGTCTAAATACACTTTTTATATGTTTTAGACTGTGAATTTTCATTCTTTTTCAAACGTACGAAATTCATCAAATTACATTATTCAAAACAACAAGGTGAGAAAGAAAATTTTGTGTCAGGTAGACGGCTTTATACTCCCGTTGTCACCCCTTCACTCAGTGGCGTGATGAGCCAAAAATTTTGAGGGGACGAGGTATGGCATATCGGGCAAAACTTATACAAAGTTGCGAGGGAGCGAAGCGAGTGAGGAAACATTTCGACATTTTTAAAACAAAGTCCAATGTTATGATAGATTTTGTCATAATATTAAGAAAAAATAAGGTTATATTTCACCCTTCTTTCTCTCTGTTTCTCTTTTTAGTCTTTGAAAAAATGGGGAGGGGCCTAGTCCCCACCCCTCTGTACGCCACTGTCTTTACTGGTTAAAAAAATGCATATTTATGTTTTATTCATTGGTCTATATTAATTTTGTAGTGACATGTCAATTTTCTCTTTTCACTGGCATATCTATTTATTTGTTTATCTATTTATTCATGATTTTGTTTGATATCTAGGTTATCATCGGTATCACAGGAGGGATCGGGTTCTTGCTCCGGTTTCTCGGACCCCTAGTAATCGCCCCTACCATCGCTCTTATTGGTCTTTCTCTCTTCCCTGCTGCGGCTAGTTTTGCGGGTTCACACTGGGGTATAGCATTTTTGTAAGTACCGGAACACTCTTTTATTGTAAACGATGAATATAATGATGATTAATAACAGATATGTAAAGAAAAATATTAATTAAAAATGGGAGTTTACGAGATAAGACAGTAAACCCTCTATGTAAGTTCAGGAATTTTCATTTCTTATCTAATGATAATTATAATGATGATGATATAACACAAGACGTGTTAAGAAATGAGGAGTGTACAAAATAAGTCAGTATCCTCTCTGTAGGTACGCGAATTTCATTTGGTTTTTTAATGATGATATTGATGATGATAAAAAAGATATGTAAAACAGAAATTAAAAAAGGGTATGGAGTTTACGAAATAAGACGGTAACCTACCACTTTGTGTAATGTTTCTGTCTTCATTCAAATTAAGTTCTTATTTTAAATTAATGGATTTTGGCCTTTAAAGATTAAGGAATAAACTTTCATTATATTAACACACTTCCTTTTCTTGTTTTCTCTCGTTGTTTATGATTACGCAGTACTATTGGATTAATGGTCCTGTTTTCCCAGTACTTGTCACGTGCATACATCCCATTCTGTACATTTTCGAGATCGCAGCATAAACTTCGACTAGTCAAGATGTACATCTTCAGATTATTTCCTGTGAGTCACAAATTCTGAGTCGATGTTGAGCATGTTGAGCACGTTGAGCAGTTTTAAATCAGCCACAGCACGGAAGTCTTGAATAAATTTGGTGGTTGGATGAACTTTTTGTTTTGTTGCTTATTTTGTCTCTCACCCCTTTTTTATTTTTGGATATTTAAGTAGCATGCGAAGCAAATATACTAAACAAATTTATATCCTCAAGAGACTAAGGCCATAAGCAATGTAGGTCGAGTGGTTGTTTCATAAAGCTATTCGTAAGTTACGAGCGACTGGTCGCCCACCCTTGTTGTGGTAAATGCCCTTCACCTCATTGGTGATTTTTTAGCACGTAAAAAGGATCACCAGTCGTTCTTAAAGTCACTCTTAACTTACGAACAGCTTTATTTAACGCCCCACTGGTCACTTTGATGCAATCAATATTGACATAATTTAATCTCGCTCGATAGTCAATACAACTGCAAAAATGGCGAATCTTGAATGATTAAATGTGATTATGTATCATTATTTTCATCGTATCATACTTTAATGTAATAATCCACATTTATTGCATGTCCTCTAGTTTAAAAATTAGGGGGACTTGGAAGGGAGAGGGAGTTCTGATTTGTAAAGAATAATTTGACAAGCTCCCCCCCCAAAAAAAAAAAAGTTCTTCCCGAATGGCGGTGATTGCGGTAAAGAACTTTTTAGGGGAGGGGTGGTTCAGCTGTTCAGCACTCCCACTTCCAAAGGCTTTGTTAAAAAGATTGCCACTTATTTATCATTTTACTTTAATACTTCTGTTTTAAATGAAGGAGAAGAAAATATTTCTGAATTAGTATGGTTTGATACATTCACATAAAAATACTATATGTATAATTATGTGTTACACTCTAAAAAATGAAGTGCTAATTCAGCTCTTAAAGAGCGTGTACAGTGACTGCACTTCGTAGTGCTGATTTTCCTCGTTCAAATTTGAACTAGACAAAACAGCACTCCAAAGTGCAGTCACTATACACGCTCTTTAAGAGCTGAATTAGCACTTCATTTTTTAGAGTGTATAAAGAAATATATTTCTGTGTACCTTGTTATTTTAATAGACCTACTTCTTGTTTTCTTTTAGGTGATTTTGGCGATACTCCTATCATGGGCTTTCACCTACATCCTTACAGTGTATAATGTGTTTCCAGACAGTCCGGATGTTTATGGATACCCGGCGAGAACGGATATCCGAACTTCGGTTCTTCAAGATGCCCCGTGGTTTAGATTCCCGTATCCGGGTAAGTGCGATGACAAGTTAGTATGAACACTGAGCTCACTAAAGAGACAAAAAGAAGGCATGCAAAATGACTTATTTTGTCCCTATATACTAGCAGTCGTATACACTCTAAAAACAGATAAGTCACAAATGAGTATTTAACATGGTCAGCTGGATGCAACTGTTATTCTAGTCATATTTTACTATTTTCTAGTATTATCCTAGAACAGAGTTATTTCTAACTAGAATATTACGTCACAAGTGTGACTATCTGTGATTGCCATATCAGTTGCACCCAGGTGACTACTGGTCTAGTCAACTTGACGTATTTGTTATAAGTGTGTAGAAACATAACTATCATTTGAAGAGAACGAATCACAATATCAGCTCCGTTGTCCATATTATGAACGCAAGTTTCGAATGTTGGCAATGATCGGTAATTACTCTTTGTCATCCAGGCATGTTGTGTTTGGACTGATAATATTGTCAAATTATGAAGCTGACTCATGTTAACAGTCTGCATTCTCAAAACAGATCGGTCAAGCTCACTAATTAATCGGGTCAGCTGGGTGCACCTGTTATTCTAGTCATATCTGACTGTGTATGTTAATGGAACAGAGTTATTCTGACTAGGATATACGTCAGAATTCTGACTAGACATATCAGTTGCACCCAGCTGACTACTGATCTAGTCAATTTGACTGATTTCTTTTAAGGGTGTAATTTCGTCATGTAGCACCGCCCCTTCATAAGGATGATGAGTGGTGGTGATGGTTGTGGGGGCAAAGATGTTATTGACGTTATGATAATGTGATGACGATGAGGATGACAGTGATGATGTTAAGCATCAATGTGGTGTTGATGATGGTGATGATGACAATTGGTTATGATAGCGATGGTGGTGATGATGATGATGGTGGTGGTGGTGATGATGATGGTGATAATTATGACTATGTTGGTGATATAATTATAATGATGATTGTGATGATGATGATGATGATGATGATAATGATGATGATGGTGATAATTATGACTATGTTGGTGATATAATTATGATGATGATTGTGATGATGATGAAGATGATAATGATGATGATGCTGCTGCTGCTGCTGATGATGATGATGAAAGGGATGAAAGTGATGAAGATGTATAAATTACTTTACTTTAATTTCTCTATCTTTCCATAGGTCAATGGGGTCTTCCTACTCTCAGTGTTGCCGGGGTCTTCGGCATGCTAGCAGGCGTTCTTGCATCAATGATCGAGTCTGTAGGTGACTACTACGCATGCGCAAGACTAGCTGGAGCCCCTCCCCCTCCAACTCACGCGGTAAATCGAGGTATATTCATCGAAGGCTTTTCGTGTGTACTCGCTGGAGCTATCGGCTCGGGGAACGGGACAACATCGTACAGTGAAAACATAGGCGCCATTGGTATAACAAAGGTTTGTGAGGTGTCTCCCCCTTTCTCCATTTATATTTTCCAACGGACATGGCTATTAATACAGGCATTTGTCAATGTATGATCGATCTCATAGAGGACAAAATGATTAAAAGTCACAATTCAAAATCGTTATTAGTATAAATTATGTTTGAAACCATATAGCTGATTTTGTAATGATTAGACTATTATCAAAGAAGGTGACTTTTCCATTTCATCGGATAGTCGCCAGGTAACCCAACGGGAACTATAATTTTTATGGAACCCTCTTTACAAGAGGCCGGTTACACGACGAACCGACTAATGCGATTACGCGATAGAATGGAACCAGTCGAAGCCAAGGGGGTATCTCGGGATGAATTATTGAATGTTCACATTATAAACCTTTATTACCTACTCATCATCATGTAACAATTTGTTTGTTATTTTGATGCATCACAGACTCGGGGATTGCTGGTTTTCTGAGGTTTATTCAATTGGGATGGGACGGGGATGGGTCACTGATGGTGACTGGATAACTGATACACAATCAATTAAAAGTAATGATAAAAAATGTCCATTTGCAAATAGTATTTGTATTTATTTGTATTAATTTATTCTCCGAAATTCACAATAAAAAAACATAAGTGTACAAATGAACATATAAAAGCAAGATATAAAAGTAACAAGTTAGAGCAATCATTTACAAAGAAACAACAATATCAAAGAGACATAAAATTAGTGAGATCGGAAGGACACCCAGTTCAGCTCTGCCCATAGACAGTACTATTCTTCCATGGGGTCCAAGGATTAAAACACAGGTAATAAAGATAATTCGTACAAAAATCTCAAAGAACAAAAAGGAAAAAAAAGTATGCATTGAGGTTTACAGTTTTTATCGCCAGTACACCCTTTCTCCCTGTTATTTTTCTTGTTCCAGGTTGGTAGTAGGAGAGTAATTCAAACCGGTGGAGCGATCATGGTCCTGATTGGATGTCTACCGAAGTTCTCAGCCATCTTCGTCACCATTCCTGATCCGATTGTAGAGGGATGTTCTTCGTTATGTTTGGTAAGCCTTCTCGAATTGTTTGTTTTTCTACATTACAACTTCTAGAAAGACAAACAAAGAGTATACTTTAAAGGTAATTTTGGATCAGAAATTCACATTGTTTTAATCAGTTCGCAGTGGTATCATGCAGCGATCTCTCAGATATACCATCAACCAAAACCATGTTGATTTTTTTTCATTTATTTTGTTTGACAGGCATGGTGGCAGCGGTGGGCTTATCAAACCTTCAGTATGTTGATCTTAACTCCTCAAGAAATATCTTCGTTCTTGGCTTTGCCATATTTTCTGGCCTCTGTGTGCCGAGTTGGATCGAGACTGGAAACAACAGAGATTACATTGCCACAGGTATAGCCATGTCATATTTCTGTTTCTGTGGAGTCAAATTTGACTAAGTATTGGGTCAGATTGAAGTCAAACTTATTTCAATTTAAACTGCTTCCTATTCTCATAACAGTGTGCCATATATCGAGAAAATAACCTAATGACAAAAGACGTGACCAGAAAACGAGTCGTTTTGACTCGGATGATGTTTATTTCAAGCTACCGCCACGTATTAGTAGAAGGTTAACTTTATGCAGATAAGAGTATGCACATCGTTGATGTATGTGTGCTGTACTTTATCAATATAGTGAAAATGGACTCCAACATAAGTTATTTCATTCAGGTGAAATAAACATTTTGACGAGCCATTTGAACTAGATCTGATAAAATTGTATTCTGATCCATTTTTCTTGAATAAAAAAAGAAGATTTATCTTAGTTATTCAAGTCTTGTGCCTTAGAACATAAAAGTTAGTAAATAATTCTATTTGAAAAATTATACAACACTGTTTTATTATAATGAACCTTACAGAAGTTGTTTAATAGTTTAAACAATCATACTCAATTTATTGAGAATTATATATTACAAATTAAACTCCGTTGTAAAAAATTTTATACACTTGTTTAAACCGATTAAACAACTATTGTAAAGTTCATAGCGTAAACAGCTATGAATAAGATTTTCAATCAGCGATTTTACTGTGTTGTATAAGTCCATGGCAAATCATAATTACACAGACCTACAAAAATTACAATTCTAAATATTCAGCGTATCCCTGAATGTTACACTTCACTCGTCTTGCTCTTTTCAAATGGGTTTTCTTTTGAATATCTCTCTAAACACGAAAAGGAATAATGAAGAGTGGTTTGTACTACAAAATCGGAAATTATCTGATTAACATAAAAAAACACATCCTGAAGCTTTCCCATAATTATGCGCTCATCGGAGTAAAATCGTGTGAATGAACATTACGCTATATACACTCTAAGAACAAATTAATTAAAAGAATGACTAGTTAATAGGGTCAGCTGGGTGCAACTGTTATTTTAGTCACATTTGACTATTTTCAAGTAGTATTTTACTAGAACAGAGTAATTTCTGACTAGAATGTGTCAGAAATGTGACTATCAGTGATTGCAATATCAGTTGCACCCAGCTGACTACTGATCTAGTCAATTTGACTGTTTTTTTTTAAGAGTGTACAGTCATAAAACAAATCAGTCATATTGACCAGTAGTCAGCTAGGTGCAACTGATATATCTAGTCACATTTCTTACATATATTCTAGACAGAAATAACTCTGTTCTATCATGTCTATTGTAAAATATGACTAGAATAACAGTTCCATCCAGCTGACCCTTAACTAGTCATTTCTGACTGATTTGTAGTATACAGTCATGTCAGATGTATGTCCGTTCTTAATTTTTTCCGAAATGATTGTCAATCCTCCTTTTTCCTTATTTTCTAGGCATCCCTGAAATAGATCAAATCATCATTGTTCTCCTCAGCACCAGTATGTTTGTTGGAGGTTTCTTTGGTTTCATCCTCGACAACACTATACCAGGTATGTATCTCTACACTGTACAAACAAATAAGACTAGATCAGTCAGTTGGGTGCAACTAGTCACAATTCTGAAGTATATTCTGGTCAGAAATAAATCTGTTCTAGTAAAATACGACTAGAAAATAGTAAAATAAGTGTGAAACAAAAACAAAGTGTCGAAACAAAATTGTGATATTTTGCCTGTAGGCCTTACTCGGAATGTTAACGAACTCGTGCTTAGTTTTTTTCTTAATTAGCTTTGCGATTTCTGGCAAAAAGCGCTTTATAAATCCAGCTATTGTTATTAATATAATTATTAGTATTTCTAATGACCTAAAAGAGGTTGTACACCGTTTAAATTCAATATTTCAAAGAAGATATAAAGTGGGAGAGACACTGAAAAGAAGATTTCTACGCGGTTATCATCCTTTTCCAGGAACCGCAGAGGAGAGGGGAATTGACAAATGGCAACGCATCACCGGAGATGGGGAGGCTGGCACGGTCAACGAAAGGGTGTCTGAACTCGTTAACAAGTGCTACGAGCTCCCGTGGCTGTTGACGCAGATTGTCAATAGGGTGCCCTGTTTCTATTATTTGCCATTCTGCCCGAACTTCGTTGGTTGCTGTAAACGACGGAAACGATCTGGTAAATGAAGAAGTTTTTATTTTTTTTTCTTTTTCTTTATAAGTCAATTCCGTTTTAGAAAAATCCGCAACTGCAATGATTCTTGTGAACTTCTCCTCTGCCTTTCTCTCTTAAGTGTCATAATCGCCCCTTCCTGCGCTCCTTCCCCCCCCCCCACCACCCCCTCCCTCTCCCTCTCTCCCCCTTTCTCTCTCTCTCTCTTCTATTCGCTTCTCTCTTTAGTCTCTTATCTGTCAATGTCTCTTTCATTTGATTGTTTGATATGACTTGATTTGATATTCTGCATACATTTTCCATAACATAACAAATATATTCAATACCGTTTTGGTAGCATGAATCATTGATAAAATTGTATTCTAAAAATTTCCAAATAAAAAGGATCTACTGTCAAATTATATCATTCCCCATTTATTGGAAAAGTACCGTCATCGTAAGAAGATATACAGTCATGAAACAAAATGTCCTTTTCATCCCTCGCTTTCGTTCGAACTTCAAAGTACTTATTTGATTATTCACAATAATAAAATTTCTTAATCTTCATGAGTTTGGTGGCTTTCCTCATCCCAATTTCGCTTTCTTTTCTGAATTAGACCCGGAACAACCAGAAGCCATAAACGCCGTATCTACTACAACACCACTTTGAATCATCTTCCAACATGCTGATAGATAAAACAAGGTATTCTTGCTCGTGTCCAACGTAGAGGGCGACTAATCGCCAATGGTCATCCACCGAATTGGAAGTTTGCGAAGGATTTCTTTCACTTAGAACAGGGCGGGTCGACTACTGTTTGATATTTAAGCAGGCCAGTCTATTAACTTTATGACAAACATATTAAGTAAATATATTTAAACTTATCTTTAAAAACAGGTGGAGTCAAAGACCAAATGATACCTATGTGTCTTTTCACCCTTCATGAAAACTTTCGCTATTGCTCTCTAAATTTACTGGAAGTAAATCAGTATTATTTACGACAAGATGATAGGATTTCCACTCTTTTTTTTCTAAAAAAACAAAATGGTTGGATAACTTGTGGAATAGATGTCTGTGATTTAGTTTGTAGCATGGTAATTATGACCACAGGGGACTTTTATATATATATATAATCATGATAACAATCATTTCTTCCCACTTTGTCTTTCACATTTTAAAATGAATCACCCTTTTGATGTGATGAAATCGGTGCCATGTTTATGAATTTTGATATATATTTTTAATGTTTTATGGAACATTAATTTTCATAGGATGTCAATTATGCACACAAAAAAATTATGTATATCCTTAGAAGTCAATTATTTCATATAGGTTGCAATGTTTCAGGGGCGAGTTATTGATTTTAATTCAGTGAAAATAAATTATTTTCCTAGAGAAAATGTGACCCCCTCCTTTTGGAAAATCATGGATCCTCCCCGACTTCTTTCGACCATTATCTCTAATACCAATATTATATGCAGCCCGATGTATTGGCTAAGATTGATAATAATAATAATATAATACATGAGATTTGTATGGTGCATTTTCCATCTTGATTAGATTCTCAAGGCGCTTCAGAGCAGAACAACAAAACTTTTTACATTTAATACATGCATGTCTGAACAATAAGTCAATGTCTATAAAAAAAAACACTCTGGCCCGTATTCTGATAGCAGGTTTAACTTAAACCAGGTTTAAAGTTGTGGTTTAAGTATGGAAAGCCCAAAGTATCAAAATTTTGTATTAAGTTGAACGTTTCTTGTGTTTTCTATGTTCTTTCCGGATTCATCCATGGTGAAGACAATAATCTATTAATATTTCCTAGACAATTATAAATGATTTGAGAGCCAAATGAGCTGAAATATGATATCTCTACCGTTAGTGATTTATGTAACAATTGGCTATCCATACTTAAACCACAACTTTAAACATGTGTTTAAGTTAAAATGCTATCAGAATACAGGCCTCTGAGTCTTATACAGATTGAGAAGAATGTGCGTGCATCATGAGTTTTTTTGTGAATGTGTTCAGGTGGATGTTTCATAAAGCTGTTCGTAAGTTAAGAGTGACTTTTAAGAATGACTGCATGGTGAAAATTTCTATACGCGCTATCACCAATGAACATAATTATTATTATCATTTTACCACAAGAATGGATGACCAGTCGTTCTTAAAGTCGCTCTTAACTTCGAACAGCTTTATGAAACGCCACCGGGTGGTGCAGGGGTATTTCAGGGGACAACCAAAAGTGAAAGTTTTTTATTTTGTCGCTGAGGTAGATATAATTACACGACCCAGCATGCTTTTATTTTTGATAATCATATTTCCTTTTGTCTCCGCTACTTGAAAAATAGAAGGTAGTTGTCGCCCACTGCCCTATGTGTTATGCTGCCCCCACTTGACCTGGAAGATTGGCTCAGTGAAGAGCCTCTCTTGTATTTCAAAAGTTGCTGGAAAACAATAATAAATAATAATATAAAGAAAAAACATTGTTTACCTATATGTTAACGATAGAAATGCCTTCCTCAGATGGTAAGTTGATTAAAGTTGTGTGTACTGTTTATTTGTGGCGATGAGCTATATTATGTCGAGGGATAAAATGTTTTTAGACTGATTGTCTATCTTGAAAGCACGATAACAGTTTTTGTTTTATTTTGGGTTTTTTTAGTATTCGTATGTTGTGCCAGTTCAGTTTTTATAGAGCGTAATCCCCTTTCCGAATTGTTTTTTTTATTGAACTGAATGTTTCTTCGAATCTGTACTTTGTTTTCAAATATGCAGGTGTAATTTTTGTTAAACATCGGAATGACCTGTGAAGGAAAACAGACATTTGAAAACAAAATGATAACTGCAGTAGGCCTGAAAACTGGTCACTGATAAAGTGAGGGGGGGGGGGGCTAATTCCGAAAGAAAGCCGCCTACCACAATATTTTCAATTGTTGTTGTGCTGGAGAAAGATAGCGGCGAATATGATGAAACAGAACCAAAGTCTTTATATTTTTAGTGGTTCACTTTTCATTATAGTCCTTTTTGTATTTCCCATAAACTTGCATGTTTATAAAAGACTACCTTTCACGATGATTGTGTTATATCATAAAACAAATGTATAAAATATGAATAGACCTATTGAATTAACGTGTGGTATATATTTTAGTTTTCTTTTTTTCTTTAATGAAAGGGTAGTTTGCTTATGGGGATCTTTAATTCGGTTGAGTAAAACAAAAATTAACTTTATCTCGTTCATCTCAACTGGTGGTTACGTAATGTTGGTGATATCAATTTATTCTAAATTAGCTCAGTCAGGTTGCAGGGCGACGGCAGAAGCGAGGGGGGGGGGGGCTTCAGCCCCCTCCCCACTTTTTTTTCCAGAACCGTGTAAAAAAACGTAAAAAGGACCATTGTGATTTTTATTTGGCATGGTCAGCCCCCACTTTTGGCTCAGCCCCCCCCCCTACCCCCACTTTGAAAACCGTTTCCACGGCCCTTGGGTTGTATATAATAATCATCGATCATGGATTACAAAAAGTATTACTTTGTAGACTCAAGTTTTATAAATACTTGTACATTCAACGTGGTTTATAAGCTATATGTATGACAATAAATTTACATTATTTTGTAAATCTTGCCTCTAGACCTCACTCTTTTTCTTTGTTGTGTGTGTGTGTGGGGGGGTGATTAGCAACAAATCCGATTCGAGTATATAAATATTGTAGAATCTTTCAAAATAATAGTGTATCCGTATAATAAAAACATCATTACTCTCAATTCTAAATTGATGGAGGTTTATCTCTCTCTCTCTATAATGGCCTTAAAGGACAAGTCCACCCCAACAAAAACTTGAAAAAATATTTTTATTTTCTCGTCATTGTCATGTGAAATGAAGTTTCATTCCTCCCTGAACACATGGAATTCCATTATTTTAACATTTTGTGCTTCAGGCAAGGGGGTCCTAATCGTCAAATTCGTAAAAATTGAAATATTGTATAATTCAAATAATAAAAAGCAAAAGAAATAGTGAGTGAGTGACATCATCGACTCTCTCATTTGGATGTATAAACTGGCTCGTTCATATAACTATTTTGTTGAAAATAAGTGAAACTTTGAAATGTCATAACTTTCTTATTTTACATCCGATTTTGATGAAATTTTTTAGCATTTTGCTTGTCTGATTTTTCTCTATTGATTCAAATCAACATTTTTCTGAGGTGGACCTGACATTTAATAGTGTTTATCTATGATTATACACTTGAACTTCAATTATACTTTAGATAATATAAAACAAATAAGGATAACTATGTTTTCCGTTATAGGTCCTATATGTACACTGAAAAAACAGCGCCTGGGGGACCCCCACCCCCGGTTCCTCAGCCCCTGCCATCTATACTGTATTCAGTTTAATATGCTGTGCAAACCCTCCACTCGAGTTAAGGGTCTGAATTGCAGCCTATATACTCATGCATTGTGCACTGAAGGCCATAGCAAGTTTTATGTGTGCTAGTCTTTGCGTGGAGACATATTTGTTAATTAAAGTTTCCATCAGGGTCTGTGCCTGCAGACTAATTTCAGTTCGGGCAGGGGAAATGCGCGTAAAATAATTGAAACTGGGAGTCTCAGTTACAAGAATCTTCCCCGAACAATTGAAATGCGGAACAGTTTTAAAAGGAGATATACCGGAGCTCCCCCTCCTTTTTTGGGGGGGGGGGCAGTCTCCTCTACTCCCAACATGTTTACATGATATAATCGAAATGTACGGAAATGAATGATGTTGGAAATGGAAATAAACAAAAATATTATTATTATTAATTAATATGTTATTAATTTATCTGTTTTTGATTATTGACATTTAATATTATTTATTTAGTTATATTTATTTATCCATTCATTCATACATTTATTTATTTATTTGTTTGTTTTCTCATTTATTTATTCATTAATTCATTTCACATAATAAAAAAGGGTAGGTTCTGTATTGCCCGAGTAAGCATCTGCTCGTTTTCATCAGTGCCCCGTTAAAAAACAATAAATCAAAACATTGCAGTAAATAACTCGAGATGGTCAGAGATGCATCGTAGACCGTAGAGCATCTCTATTTTACATTTTGAAATGACAAAACAGCACGTGGTAGCAGCGCCAGGTGAGACGATATTCGCACGTGGCATTAAAGTTTTTTCCTTTTTTTTTCATGAAAGAAACTTTCCAGACGGAATCGTCCATGTAGAGAATTAGGGGGAATAAAAAGAATGTGTATCATTGACCATGTCATATTATTTCCAGATGCAAAATCGATAATGTCTATTCTCACAATATTTATAGATTTCCTGAAATTGGATACAGGGTTACTCATTTTAACTTTTTTGCATGAGTGTCTAGAGTTTTAAATGCAAGAATATCCCCCTCCTCCCTAATGGAATGAGTGGAATGTAGAACTCGCATGTGTACTTTCAACTTTACCGCGCCAAATCTGTGCATTATACGCTCGCTCATGCAGCAAGGCAATCACCGTGCCGTTGCAACTGTCCAGCGCTGAGTACCGGTACCCCATCCAGTTCGGCCGCTCAAGCCATACCGCTCGGCCCGCCGCCCGCCCCGCCGCCCGCCCCGCGGCCGTGCTGCTGACGTAGCTAGCTATCCGCAAGTTCAGTGGTTCTGTCATTCGCTGGTGTTGTTGATATGACGTGCAATCTTTTAATGACCTATTTGAGATGAAAGTTGATCCTGAAATATGTCGGAATCACAAGCATCGGTAAGTCAGACCAACAGAGACAATTTATGTAATATTAAGAGTTCCTTTCGTGTGCGATGATTTGCAGTGTTGTTGGGAACTTGTCTTCTGAAATTGAAAAGACAAAATGTGATGAGATTCGTTGTGAGGAGCCCGAGTAGCATGCATGACATGAGTGCGGAGAGATGGATGATGCTGCAAGCGCTAGATGACACATTTGGCCTAACTGTTCCATGAATCATGGAAAGTGCTGCAAAGACAAAACAAACCCCAAAATCATATTGGCTATTGTTATATTAAACCACACTAGGCCTAAAGTTAGCAAGTAAAACTACACTGTGCTAACTACATAATACACTACAGTATCGTCAGAAAAGATTGTCAGATTTACGATTCGTAAATCTGACAATCCTTTTTTTTAATTGATTTTGGTGTTTAAATTGGAACACAAAAAAAATTAGTATCAAAATAGTCTAGCATCTGTTAGGCCTAACGTTAGGCCTGTCTTACGTTAATCACTCACCAATGACCAATACATTGTAAAAATGTCAGAAATTTAACTTAAATAAATCCACAGAAACGATTTGTGAGGTTTTTTTTATTAAGAAAATATAGGCCCTAAGTTTTTTTTCTCCAGATACCCTACTTCTAGGACCTACTTTGTAAAATCTGATGTTATATTTAGTGTTAGGCCTAGAGCTAGACTAAACTTACCTCAGATTCAGTTACGTAACTAATAACAGTCATCACTAACTTTAATAGAAAAAAGTTAAATGAGTGAAATTACCACCACAATTGATCCTGCAACTTCAAGGCTGTGTTCAATCCTAACGTTAAACTTCTAAAGATATATCATGATTTTCAAAGACCCAGTGTGACAGTCCAAACCAAGATAATGCTAGAGACTCTAGAGATATTGTAATTGTTATTTTTTTGTTAAATCATGATATATGTTAAGGATTGAACACAGCCTTGAAGTTGCTGGATCAATTGTGGTGGCAAATTCACTCATGCAGGAAATTAGGAATTCCACCTAAATCTACATGTACATGTATTCTAACTTGTTAGAATAATATACCACAAATGCACTTAAAGCGCATGCATGCATGCAGGACCAAATAATGAGCTACATTAGGTGGTTTCAGACCGCCTCGAAGTTCGTCAGTTACTTACAGGTATTCTCTGATCGGGAAATTTACCCCGATCAGAAAATACCAGGTATTTTGGTAATGCGAAAGCAAACTACGCGTAATCTCCCCGAAACAAATACCGCTAAATAGTAGGTACTTGGCGAAATTACGAGAACTTTCGCGGGGATTTTTCCAAGGTCGCAGGTATTTTGGCGATGTGAAAGCAAATTACGGGAACTTTTAGCCCAGCGTGTCGTTGGGCGCGGGAGCTGTGGGTGGCTGCTGGGCTAAATCTAGTGATTTTGAATCTCTCGCCTTGCCTGCTTATCAGACCATACTGTGCGCATGCTCGTAACTTCAGGAACTTAGCTCGTTACTTCAGGAACTTATCCCGAAGGATATGTTTTGGGGCGGTGTGAATGCAGGAATAATTAATGGGTATTTTTAGCCGAAAACAGTTCCCGTAATTTAACGGGGATTCTTGTGATCGAGGCGGTTTGAAACCACCTATTGTATGTGTGAGAAGAATGGAATACGCTCCAAGGTCCATAGGACTGAGTGCGGTATATCCATTTGGCTAAACAAGCACGGAGTTCATTATTTAGGTCATGCACAAGAATGCGTGTACAACCCACCCCATGTTACTGAGACTTGCCCCGAATGCTATATTTGATCTAAATTCTGGATAATTCCAGACCTCACACCATCCTAGGGGGGGGAGGGGCAGTCACATATAAAGCTGTACACACGCGTGACACAAAAACGGGTTTAAAGGGTGTTTTTCAGTTTTGGAGGCGGCCCGCGTGTGGACTCATTAAGGGTTTAAAAAACAGATTTTCAAGAAAAAGTGGTTTTGAAAGACTGGTCAATGGTCAATCGCGGGGTCAAACATATTTAAGGGTATGTTTTTCCCCAAAAACTTTTTTTTTAAATTAGCCAAATTGTGTTTAGGGTATGTTTTTTCCCCAAGCTTTTTCCGAGGTCATATTTTGGCAACAACTTGTTTAGGGGCCAAAAATGTGTAAATCCTGCGAAAAACTTGTTATAGGGTCTTATTATGCACACAGAGAAAAAAATTTAGGGGGTGTTTGGAAATTCCTTGGTCACGCACATGTGTATCGCAATATATTTGATTGATGAATACTTAAAATATACTTGCCTAGAAATCTATCACACTTTCCCGAAAAAAATCCTTGAAAAAACAAGTTTTACCTCTTCAAAAGAAAGTTTTGTGGTTTTATAAACAATTGACCTTTTTCTCTCTTTTGACATGGACTGATCTACCATGTTATTGCATTCCTTTTTCCAAAGTGATTTTATCTTGCCTGTGATGACCAAAGTCAGGGTCAATATCATATCATATCAACCCTAATTTTGGTCATTCTACTGTGAAAATTTTGCTTGCCTGATTAGTTTTGGTCTTCACTTCAAAATACTTGCCCGACTCAAAGTTTTACTTGCCCCAGGCAATCGGGCAAGTGCTTATCATGTAGCGCTCTGCCGGTAGTAACTTTTATGCAATGGGACCCTCCTCGTCCTCCTTTGAAGATAAATGATCAGCATCTATTCACAGATTGCTGAAAGGGTTATCACATGACTTGGTCCCATTGTTTTTAATGCAGAGCAGTGCAAGGATGTACAGTAGTAGGCTGACATTGAGACAGCAGAGAAGGAGAAGGCAGATAAAAAAAGGGAAGGAGAGGAGAAGATTGAAAAGAATGAAATACAGGATCAATAAACAGTGGATTAAACTGAAGAAAAGGGAAGCAGTTATAGAAAAGAGGGAATCATTGGAAAAGGAAAAAGCGGGAAATACGGCAGAAACAGAAATAATGGAAGAAGTAGAAATAAAGGTAAGGGATTAAAGAGAAGAAGGAAAATAAGATTTTAAGATTCAATAGCCTGGATTCGGAAAGGATTCAAGTTTACAGTGCCCAAGTTTTTAAATCATGTGCAGCCATTCACACAATCCGATCCTGAATTGCCTATTTTCTTGAGGTGTGCCAATGTGGGATTTGTGCTTATTTTCGCCTACTAGATCCTTGAAGTCACAATGTATGGAGGACACCTCTTGGAGGTGAAAACAATCATTGCGAGTTTTCATGAACTTTTCTTGATATTTAGAATAAAATTTAAACACACTAACAATATCCACAGAATAATATAAGATCCCTTTCAGATCGTTAATGATAATATGAAGAAAAATGAAATGAATTGGGGGGGGGGCTGAATATTTGTCCCATGTCTCCATACATGTATCTGTGTGCTGTACTGTAGAAGAGGTGACTCATTGAAGTTGATAAATTTGATGATTAAGAAAAAATTCTTAGATGTATTCCAAAACCAGTCTTATTACATTGAGAATGGTTCCTTCCAGATAATTCTAGCTCTTGTAACAAAGCTTTAATTGATCGTAGAACATTTTTCTACGATTGATTGCATTGACTTCACCATGTGCATGTGCAATCAATCGGGAAAATAAAGCGTACGATTAATTGCTAACCTTTGTGTTGAAACGGGACCAGGCAGCGGGAGCATTTCATTAAACAAATAGTCACTGATTCTCACCGAGTATTGTTATAAGCTACTGAAATCCTTGCATTTGGTTGGCCGAGAACAGATTTGTCAGTGGAAGGCACTATCAAGGTGCTTCGTGTCCAGAATACTCCCCAGGGCTTCTGTTTACAGTATATTAAAAAATTATAAAGTTTATAATATAAACCTCTTTTGTGAAATCAGGCCAAAGAGTATGGCAAAATTAACAGTTATTATTTTTTGTCTTTACTCCACAACGTCCCATATCAGGAACCAACCGAGGGATGAATTGGGAGTGCGCACTTAGTTTATTATTATTCCTTGTTGCGTAAGTCTTTGTTGCGAAGGTATATAGTTGCATGCTTTCTGAAGTTCATCGGAGTCTGAGATTGGCTGGATGTCGGGGGGGGGGGGGGTAGAGAATTTCAGTCCTTGATGGTGTGTGGAATGTACAAGTTTTTGAAGCAGTTGATGCGAGTTGACTACTGGATGAAGGATTTACATGTACCGGATGTGCGTCTGGTAGCTTGAGTCGCCAGACTTAGATAGTCCGAAACCGGCAGTGCCAATTGTACCCCCCCCCCCGCCTTGTGCAGTATACCGAGCCTCGAAACTTTCCTTCTTGTCGAAAGGAGATCCCATCCTAACCGCTGCATTAGTTTGGTAGCACTGGTGGTTTGCCTATAGCCTGGGGAGGGGGGGGCACTTACATTGACGAGTGGATACCATGCGCGACCAAAAAAAACATGTACAAAGGATGTCTTTTTTAAGATAGGGTATACATGTAGGGTATCTACATGTACATGTATTTTCGATAGGAAAGCTACGTGTTTAGGGTCAAATTTGCGAGGGTATTAAAAAATCAAGACTAAAATGTATAAAAGGATGTACTTTTTGCCCCAAGAGTCAACACTATGTGTTTACAGTACGATTTGCGCGAGTGGGGTTGTACTCAACCCAAAACATATACATGTAGGTATAGGTATTAAAGGGGAAGTTCACCCTGAAGAAAACTTTGTTGTAAAAATAGCAGAAAAAATAGTAAAAATTATTGGTGAAGGTTTTAGGAAAATCCGTTAAAGAATAAGAAAGTTATTAGAGTTCAAAGTTTTGGATTTGTGACGTCATAAACGAGCAGCTGCCCCATGTGTTATGTAATATAAAATGCATGAATTTCAAATTTTTTATGGTTCTTGATGACTTAATTATGTTTTCTATTCATGATCGGGTGTGAAATGATTTGTCTATTGATATACAAAAGGTACAGTGAAAACCATTTTCAATTTTCTGAGAAAATGACATTTCATTGATTTTTTACCATTCGCTATGTACGAATGCTGCTCGCATATGACGTCACAAATCAAATAATTGACATTCTAATAACTTTTTAATTATTTGATGAATTTTTCTCAAACCTTCGTCAATATTTTTTATTATTTTTTCTGCTATTTTTACAATAAACTTTTTGTCAGGGTGAACTTCCCTTTAACCAATACTTGCCAATAGTATCGTCTTGTTTCCAATACCTGTTAAGGGTAGGGTTTCGCATGTCAATACTTGTTAAGGGGTGCATTTTCAGAATATGGAAAATACGTGTTTGGGGTGCTTTTTGAGATCTCATGGTCATGCAATACTATCCACTCGTCAATGAAAGTGCCCCCCACCCCCGGGGCTATAGTCATTACATACCATTCTGGCTGCCCTTCTTTGCACCTTTCCAATGTCATGAATATGTTCTTTTGTATATGGGTCCCAAACACTAGAACTTTCTCTCATGTAAACAATGTTTCCATTCTTTTTCTATCACAGCCAACCCTTGAAAGTGCAGCCAGTTCCCAAGCCCCTTCCCCCGTCACGGGCGCACCAAACGCACCGAGGTACGGAACAATCATTCCCAACAGGATATTCGTCGGTGGAATCGCATTTGGCGTGAGTATAGTTTTGATTACGGTACTAAAATTTCTATGAAAAGGTGTGAAGCATCTTGGTCGAGTAGTTCAAACACTCCACTTTCAAACAGAGGCTGCTGGATTCAAATCCCAGTCAGTGCTTTATCCTACATGTAGATGTACACAGCTTTTCGTAAGCTCCCTTTTTATCTTCTTTTGATTCCTCAAACTACATGTAGCAACAATTTTTTATTTCTAATCATTTTCATAAAATACAGACACAATGTAACACAAGTCAGAGTTAAAGAGAAACGCCAGTATTTGCAGTAAACACTGATTTCATGAAAAAGTCTGTAAAACCAGGCTTAATTGTCAGTACATCTTAATCAAGGATCTAGATCTGGTACAGTTACATAAACTAAACTTTGTGAAATCTTGAAATGTACCCTGAAAAATGTTTACACTGAAGATCATCAACACAGATAAGCACATGTGGGACAGTGTATTATTGCTTTGAATGTCGGCCTGATGCTTGACCCGAATCCTGTGCTTATTTGCTAATTTCTCAGCAATTACACAATTACTTCCACAATCCTTTTGCACATATTTTTTATTTATACAAATGGTGGTCATTTCATTGGATTCTGTACGAACTCATTTTGATTTCGTTACGATCGGACTGGCATTTTACCTTTAAAGGTCAAGTCCACCTCAGAAAAATGTTGATTTGAATCAATAGAGAAAAATCAGACAAGCACAATGCTGAAAATTTCATCAAAATCGGATGTAAAATAAGAAAGTTATGACATTTCAAAGTTTCGCTTATTTTCAAAAAAATAGTTATATGAACGAGCCAGTTACATCCAAATGAGAGAGTCGGTGATGTCACGCACTCACTATTTCTTTTGTTTTTTATTGTTTGAATTATACAATATTTCAATTTTTACGAATTTGACAATTAGGACCTCCTTGCCTGAAGCACAAAATGTTAACACAATGGAATTCCACGTGTTCAGGGAGGAATGAAACTTCATTTCACATGACAATGACGAGAAAATAAAAATATTTCATATAATAAAATACAAAAGAAATAGTGAGTGATGTCATCAACTCTCTCATTTGGATGTAACTGGCTCGTTCATATAACTATTTTGTTGAAAATAAGCGAAACTTTAAAATGCCATAACTTTCTTATTTTACATCCGATTTTGATGAAATTTTCAGTGTTATGCTTGTTGAATTTTTCTCTTTTTATTCAAATCAAGTTTTTCTTGGGGTGGACTTGTCCTTTAATGATAAAACACCATACTGACATTTTGCTAATTTACATATTCAAATAGAGATTTAGTTTTTATCATATTGCCAATTTATACTGACTGACGGAGTACTTATCAAGATTATAAGCCCACAATTATTTTATTTTAATTTGTTCGAATCTACTTTACATGCCCTTTAAACATCCAAGGTGTATAGGCCTTTACATGTGTATGCTATGGAATTTAAACCCTTATAGTACCCATAGTATGTTACAGTGAGTGGGTGATGTCCAATGTTTTGGTGTGATGAGGCATTGTATCTGTCTGTGCAAGGCAACATCAATCAAAATCAAATGAACAAGCTCTTGACCTTGAAGTGTAATCGCTGTGTATAAAATAGTCTTTGTTTCCAGACCCTATTGTACATGTGAATGTACATGTACCTTGAAATGTTTGATTACAGACCCTTACATGCCTACTCTCTGAATAAAATGATGGGTTTTTTTACTGTCAGATAACTCCTTTTAAAACTCAACATGAAAGTCCTCAAAATCTATAGTATTTGGCTGATCACTTTTTCTTTTCTTAAAAATTGCCGTTGTTCCTGTATCTGCCACTGTTTTTTTTTCCTCTCCTGAGAAAGAGTTGCTGAAGACATTTTAAAAAAAGCACATACTGGCTACTGTACACCTTGCATACATTAAAATGTACCATGATTTTTTATTTTTTTTTAGCCTGGTTTAATCAGTGTTCTCACATGTAGCTCAGTTGGTAAAGCGTCCGTCCCGAAACCAGGAGGTCGGGAATTCAAACCCCAGCTGTGTCAGACCAAAATATGTAAAAAGATGGGGGTTGCGGCTACCCTATTTTAGTGATCAGCATTTAAGGGATAGAGTCTCGCCAATCTGGCCCTGCACAGTGGCCCGCAATCAATTGGGCAAAATGAACTGTCAGAATATTTTATTTTCATATTTCTATTTCGAACAATACCGGTAATATATGGACTCTCATTATTGTATCCCTGAACAGAGTTCAGAAGATACTACAGATTTGGACTCTTCGCGCCGCTGTCACGTCCGACTAGAAATTTTTTATGCTTATTCATACAAAATTTATTCATAAATCACAAAAAATATGCTTCTACTCTGTCATTTCTTCATCAATTTCAATTCTGTTTCCTCAATTTATGTAACCAATATAATTCCCTTTGTCAACTGGGCTTGAATTGAAAATTGTGTCTAATTTTGTTGTGAGATGCCAGATAAGCTCCACATCATTGATGTGCTAGTTCAAATACTGTACTGGAAATAGCCCTGAGCCATAAAGGTACGGTAGTTACTGTAGCCTACACTTCCATATTGAAGTGACCTTACAATTTTGTATACTATAAATGTACATGTTGTGTGTACTGTACATGTAAAAATGTATCACATGTATATTATCTTTAGTAGATATTAACCTATTACATGTATGTACATGTACACTGTATGTTTTCAAGTTACTTTTAAAGGGGAAGTTCACCTTGACAAACACATCGTAAAAAAAATAGCAGAAAAGAGAATAATAAATATTAGTGAAGGTTTTAGGTTTTGTTGCACATTAATACCAAAACTGAAGAAAGGGTTTAACACCAGCACTCTACACTTGACACCACATTCTTAACACCAACACCACATATTGTGTTAATCCCCCTGGGGGCACAGTCAATTCATCAAATTTACTAACTCCGTCTTGCTGTTGTGTTTTTCAGCAGACAAGCGATGCAGAGCTCAGGAATTTCTTCTCGGCGTACGGTCACGTCAAAGAGGCAAAGATTATCGCAGACAGAGCAGGGGTGTCAAAGGGGTAAGCGTAATTTGTCTTGATTTTTCGTCTCCTGTTTTTAGGTGATCCTCAAAGAGATAAAGGCATAAATACTCAATTTTTCACTTGATTTTCATATGGTGCATTGAAAAGATCTTCCACTTTGAGCTGAATTTTTTGTTAGCTTGTTATTTCTTCAATGAAAATAGGTAACTAACAGAGTCCCCCCCCCCCCCCCCCCCATTCTTTTCAAAATTCCCAATTATATTTCAATGAAAATGCTTCCTGTACAAAGGTGAATGGGGAAAGCAGGGTCAGAAAAATGTGGTCAGAGGATGTCAGGGAAAAGAGTCATGTTTATATATGGATACCCCCCCTTCTTGTTTCATCAACACAGCTTTCTAATCTGCACATACATGTATCATGTACATGTATTGTACACGATACATGTATAGGAGGTGCATGGAGATGCGTCATTTGGTGTCATCCATGTAGGCCTATATGTTGCAGCATTGTATGCTTTGACTACTGTATATAGTTCCAGCACATTATCCCATTCAAAACAACTGTAACCTTATACTTGATGATCATGTATAAAAATAGAATGAGTCACAGACAGTATGTATTGACTTTAAGAAAAAAAAGGTGGGGGGTATCCAGGAAAAGATTTTGCCCTAGAGCCTGGATATTGCCAAAGGTTGTTCTTTAATATTTTTAAGAAGAACTTTTTAAAAATTGTTATGTGATGTTTTGGACCTAATGTAATTGTCATAAAATAAGTGGCCCATTAACACACACAAAAAATGTAATTGAAATGAAAAGCAAATGTAGATTGCATTTTATGTAGACAAACACAATTAACAAAATACATACATATACATGTTGCAATTAAGAGGACAGTGCAAACATGGAAGACAAATTGGATTTAAATAAAAGAGTTGGGTTGCCATTGGCCCTTTTTAAAGCTTGTGTATAGTTTTGGTAAATCCACCAAAATGCACCTATCACTATTCCAATTCATTGCTAGCTAATATGAATGGGTATGCCCTATAACAGTTATGATGTGGAGGATATGAAATGAAAATGTGTT
This sequence comes from Lytechinus variegatus, assembly GCF_018143015.1. Taxonomy (NCBI): domain Eukaryota; kingdom Metazoa; phylum Echinodermata; class Echinoidea; order Temnopleuroida; family Toxopneustidae; genus Lytechinus; species Lytechinus variegatus. The sequence goes on from NC_054752.1 coordinate 14,632,417, forward strand.
TTACAGGATAATTTTGCAATTTTACATGGAAATTTAACTTGATCGGGTCACCCGATCAAATTAAAATATCTGTGTGTTTTTGTCTTTCAATTAAATCCTATTCCAAATCATGGAATGGGCTGAAACTTTCAAGATATGTTCTTTGTCTGTAACTTTTGGATATCTAATCACTAAATTTATAAGATAAGTGCTTGAATGCCCATTTTTTAAATTTAAAACAAGCATCGCCGAGAGAGGGCGCTATACATGTATATCCAAGATTTGAATATTTGAAATTTTCTCAGAGAAGTGCAGTTGGAAAAATATCTAATGGTCTCTACGCTTCAGTAAGACTGTCATATTAGATGATATTCGATTATCAATCACATTATTGACCCTTTACCAAAGCTATACACAGGCTGTAAAGATTTCACAATTATGATAACTTTGCCATATATGCTATTACTATGTAAAAATTTGATCGTGATTGGCTGCTAAAGCTGTGTTACCATGGTAGTTGCCACAGTGGCAAAATTACCGTAGTAACAACTCAAAATTAAATGGGGCCCTGAAATAAGCCATATAGGATGGGGGGGGGGGGTGACCGGATATTTAATATTTTCAAGTCTTTTTTTGTCTTTGGATTACACCAAAAATATGAATTCAATTCATTATCTTCTATTTTGTTCTCTCTAATATTTCCTAACATTTTGTACAAAAATTGATGAAACTTTGCTTAAATTTTTCCAAATGATTTTCTAAAATGGGTCATCTGGACACACAACCTGTCCTGACACATAACAACTGGGTACTATACATGTAACTTGGCCCTGGCAGTAGCACTCTTTCAAGTTCGAACTGTTGTTTTCTCTGGATACACAAAACTCTCCGGACACACAGCATCTGTATGCTAGTATCTGTAATGATGTACATGTATCACACATTTGTAGTACAACCCAATGTATCCATTCTGTGTTCACCTCCACATTGCTTGTATAAAGAGTAGTTCATTGCTAGGCCTATATGAATGCACTTTGTACATGTGCACGCACTTGTACACGCACTTGTACACGGTGTTTATAAGAAAGTATGCAGGCCCAAGACATGTCTGTAGAATGCCACGATAGGTCATTGACCTCTCTCCTGACTTGTCGCTGCTGTCAAAGCAGCTTGAGGATCTAATTCTTACAGACAGTCTGGAGACTGTTTTCTTAGTTGGTCATTTATGCATGGACCTAGTACCATAGGTCTATGATCTAATTAAAGGTTATCTGTTATTTCCACCTATAGTTTCTTGTTACTTTTTCGTCACCACAATTTATAAAGGTCACTTACGGTATTTCTATTGTAAAAAAAATTGATCTCACACATTCATGACAGGGCATAGGTATTACAGCTCGGGGCTTTTTTGCCCCTAAAAGGCTCAAAAGAGCCATGGAATTTTTTAAAAAAGATTTCTGGAGAAAAAAAATCCTCATTTATTGTAATGAAGAAAGATACATGTACATGTAGGACCATTAGAACCTTAATATGGATGGTCATTTAACTTTTATTCAAGAGATGATAATATTGGTGAAAAGTAACCAGATGATATATTAAAAAAAAAAAAATTATGATATTGTGCAGCTGTAGTACTAGTTTTAATACAATAAAATTTATTGCAAGTTTGTTTCACCCATGTTGAATTACAGTTAATTTAATATCAAGCTAAAGAAAGTTTGTGACTTGTCTTTTTTTAGGTCCACTCCTACTTTTACCCTATCAAAACTATCTTGTCTTTTAAACTAAGCCAGAGAATCACTGCTTGATAATGATATTCCCCTTTAAAACCAGCTGTGTTTATCTGTCACAGCTCCGCCCAGACCTGTATGTGATACTGTGATTGGTTGGGCATACTGATCAGTACTAATTCAATGGTACCAGGGTAGAGCTGTCTAAACCGCAGCAATGTACATTACATGTGGTATGTGGCATGAGGTATTGGTATCAGGAATAACTACATGTACATGTGCATGCACTTGACCTATTTTCGCTGCACTTTCTTTTTTTCAGCCAATGTGGTCATTTATACATTTTTGCAGCCATTGTGGTCAGAGATCTATAAAATCAGCTGTCTTTAGATTAATGAAAATCCAGCCCCGGGATCCAGCCGATCTTTCAGAGCTGAAATTAGTCCAGGGCAGGGACAATATTACACTGGGGGCTCGGGGTGATTTTGCCCCCGCAATGCTCGACAGAGCCGTGGAAAATTCAAATCGAGCTTCAGAAAATCCCGATTCACTGCGATTTTATAAATTCAATGTTCCTGAATTTCATGTAGGCAATAGAATGTGAAATCACTTTGATTGAACAAATAAATTTTGAAAAAATGTAGCCCCTGATATGATTTTTTGTGTGTGTGCCAGGGTGCAGTGTTATAAATTCAGTGTTCCTGATTAATATGTAGGCAGTAGAATGTGAAATCACTTTGATTGAATCAAATAAATTTTGAAAAAAAATGTAGCCCCTGATAATATGAAATTATTTTTTTTTTTGCCAGGGCCCAGGGCCTACAGTGCTCAGTAACACAATACATCATTGGCCCGAATTCACAAGGTGGTTTTGTGCAGATTTCCTGTATAAATTAATGATAACAATAATAATAAAATACAGTTCTTGTATAACGCATATCACATTATGAATAATGTCTCTATGTGCTTCCAAAGGAGTTGGATATTTTTACCTTGTCAGCTGTAGCTTGGCAGCCGTAATTACTAAGATTACAGTGCACACGCATTTCAAGGAATAAATTAGTGCCAGTTATACCCATTCACCTCACCTGGGTTGAGTGCAGCACAATTTGTACAAATTTCTTGCTGAAGGAAATTACGCCATGGCTGGGATCTGCACCCACGACCCTCTGTTTCAAAGTCAGAAGACTTATCCACTGGGCCACACCGCTCCACATTTATGCTTAATTTACCGCATATCAGGTGCATGTATAATAAATGTCCAATGCTGATGCGTGCTTTCGTCGCAGTGCTCCAAATTGATGCCTGTTACCATGGTATTCATGAGTCCGCTGTTAGAAGAGTGGACTCATTAATTCAAAATGGTAGACTCATGAAAAAAGCGTGGATAACCACGGCAACAGGCATCAATTTGGCGCACTGTGACGAAAGCGTGCATCAGCATTGGACATTTTTTGATATACGCGGTAAAGTAAGCGTAATTTATACAGGAAATCTGCAGAAACCATGGACTCAACCTTGGGTTTTCCAAGACCACTTTGTGAATTCGGGCCTTTGTGATTGATTGCAGACTTGATTTATAATCATGAATCACGTGCATTCAATTAGAAAATTTAGCCCTATGATAGTGGGACCCAAACCCATGAACTTGACCTACGGAAAAAATATTTTCCTAAGTAATATGGAAATGTTGTCTTGGAGAAACAGGAAAATTAGAGTTTGGTGTCTTTAGAATAATTTTTTTGTTTTCTTCAGACAATTATTACGACTAAAACAAAACAAATGCGTACAATGTACAAGGTGTTTGTGACTTATACCTTGGTCTCATTTGATCTACGGTGGCCGCACGGCGAGTCGACAACAGCCGTTTTATTAATTTCAATTCAAACCACCTATATGTAGTTGGAACAAAAAATGTTGAAACGACTGTTTTCGACTCGCCGTACGGCCGCCGTAGAGCAAATGTGACCATGGTATTACATCTAGTAGTTTGCACAAATTGTGGGACTTGTATTCAGGTTTTTCATATTTTGAACATTACTACATGTACTCGCACTGATTTTTATTCTTTCAAATTAAATTGAAAGGACTTAATAGCTCACAGTGATTGTTTTCAGTTTCCCCTCACTATGCAGAGTTTTCATCTCTTTTTTTTTCAGGTATGGTTTTATCACATTTGAGACTGCAGAGGAAGCACATAGAATACTAAAAGAACATGTAAGAATGCGATGCAGAAAGGTTGAATTCTTAATGATAATATTTTTTAAATTTTATTTCTTTTTTTGGGGGGGATAATGATGATGATTGTCCTAAAATGATATCATCATTATTATCGTCATGGTTGTTGTCATCGTTTTCATTATCATCATCCTCATTGACATCATCATCATTATCATCATTGTCATTATCATCATCATAATCATTACCGTTGTTATCATCATCACCATCCTCATCATTGTCATCATTATCATAATTATCACCATCATAGTTATTACTATCATTATCATCGTCACCATCATCATCGTCATCACCATCATAATCATCATCACCATCATAATCATCATTATCGTTATCATCATCATGTACTACTACTACTACTACCACCACTACTACCACATCGCCCCACCCCAACCTCTAGTACAACTATTACCTACATGTAGGTTTACTTCTGTTCTACATCACTATTGTTGTTTCTTTGTTATTATTTGGGGGTTTGAAATTATAATTTTACTTTTTTTCATCCATATTAATCAATTGTGAATTCTTAGAAGCAGGCTTTTATACCATGTACAAAATTGTTTTTTTCCCCCTTATTCACTTCCAGGCCAACAGTTTAGTGTTCAAAGAGAAGAAGCTAAACATTGGGCAAGCAATAAGAAAACAGGTGAGGAATGTGCAATTTTGAGGTTGTTTTAAATAGATTTGTTGCATGATTCTAGGTATGCATGTTTCTTTTTATAGCTCTCCATCACTCACATTTATTTTAATGTTTTAGTGTCCCTCTTCTTTAAAGTCTTGTCTTTGCCATTGAAGCATTGTTTTCATGATTTTTTGTCAATTTGCTATTCCATTTAGTTTTTCTTCAAAATTACTTCAAGGTATATCTTTGTTGCACATTCTGGAAATGGAATTGGAATGGAAATGTTTTGAAAATTGAACATTTCATATCCTCCAGAACCATAATTTGGACTCTGAAATTTGTTCTTGTTTGCTTTGAATGTAATGCAGTTTTCCAGAACTTTAAAACTGAAACTTGAGATCATGTTTGCTCCTGAAAATGCTTTATAAGCCCAAATACAAGTTACTTTAATACTGTTCTGTAGATAGACCTCTTTTGAAATTTGTTATTTTCCCTGCTTTGAAGAAATTTTGTTTTTTGCAGATTAGTTTGTTGACAAGTTTTTCACCGTTCTCATTCATTTTCAGCCTATCAAATACCCCAAAGATGTGGGTGAGTTACAGCATTTTTATTGCATTTTTTTTTTAGAGTAGATTTACTGCATGTTGCCCTTGTAGTGTGCTTTTCAAACTGTTTAATGGGCAGCTTGACTTTGTCTGTTTTTAATAGTTAAATGATAATTTTTAGATATGATCTAGTGACTAGCACTTGGCATTTGCATTGATAATGCTTTTCAAACTGGCACAGTATTGTATTGATAAAAAGTTGTTAAGCATTAAAGCATTACTTTCTTGGGTGATGTTAGATTGATAAGAAGACATTTGCTCCTATGACAATTGCTCCTCGGCTATTTCTTGAAGATATAATGCGAAGGTTAGGGCTGTGATAGGGTTTTAGGTTTGGAATTGGGTTAATAGAATTAAGGTTTGAAGTTTGGGTGTGATGAAGGTGATGATGGTGATGGTGGTGGTGGTGGTGATAATGATGATGGTGGTAATGATGATGATGGTGATGATGAGGATGATGTCAGATGATGATGACGATATCATGGTGATGATGAGCATGATGATGTGGATTGTGATGATGATCATGATAATAATGTGATGATGGTGATGATGATGATGATGATGATGAAGGTGGTGATGGTGATGACGGTTGTTGTGATCGCAATTTTTGGAGGTGCATCCACATTTTTAATGGGAAAGCTTTGTGCATTTTCTTTTCAATACATTATCTTGTAATGATTGCAAGGTATGTTTTCCTAGTTTAATCTTAATCCCCCTGCTGAAATTCTGTGAATATTTCATGTGATCAACTTGCAGATCCAGCCCTTATTCCAAGTGGGATGGTGTTCCACTCACCGAGCGGTGCATACAGCTATACATACCATAATGGAGTTGCGTACTTCAACCCAGGCGGTGACGTACAGTCGGCCAGCCATCCAGTTCAGACAACAATAGCTACCCACCACCATCCACAGCAGACACAGGTAACGTTTGTTGACTTTTGACCTTCCAGCCTTGACTGACATAGCGTTTTACTTATAGAAATCAACACTGTGTGAGTCAGGGAAAAAACAAGGAAGTTGGAAAAATTTCCCGGTAATATAAAAAGGTTTTTCTGACTTAGATGATAATTGGTGACCTTTGACTTATATGGACTTTGCCACTGAGTGAGGATGAAGGAATAAATTACGCAACTCTGGAAATTAGCAGTCAATAAGAGTTGTTCAGATATGAAGCAATGCAATGATCCCCTGCAATGGTATGTGCAGATATGGAAGGACATGTCACATCATTTATTGTAGTGAGATGTTTCTGTTAAATTATCTTGCAAGGATACTTAAGGGCCTATATACATGTAGTAATCTTTTTGTGGATGGTCAGTCAGCCGGATAAGAGAGAAGATGATTAGGCAGCCGATTTGTGGTCAGATTGTTGCCAAACATGTGGATCAAACTGCTTCCTCGTTTTTTTTGTCCAATGGTCATGAAGGCAATAGACACATTGGTAATGCTTTACAAAGAATATGTTTATTTTTTGCTGCTTGCTTTCCCCTACAGCCCCAGTATGCACCGTACACCGTCCCATTTATGCTGCCCCCTCCAGGACCACAGCATTACATGACGAATCAGCATCAACAGTTTGCCTTCCAACAGCCCCAGCCAGTCAGACAGGTATGTGATGGGGATTGTTTCCATTTGTTCTACTAGCAGAACCGGGGCCTGTCTTACAAAGAGTTGCGATTGATCTCATCCACCACAACTATGGAAAGCCAGCAACATCAAAATCTAAAATGCATACGTGTTTTAAAAATGTTCTTTAAATATGATGTGTGTTCATACATCCATTGTTGTCTTGACAGTGCAGTGCACTCCTTTATGTTTTCAAAAGTACATTTTTACTATTTTCATGAATAAAATTTACGACGTTAAAGGATTTTCATATAGTGAAAAATTGATCAGATCCATTGTGTTTCTTTGTAAAATAGGACTTTGAAGTATTCTATTTATACCTTGGAAGTAGCTGAAAGTTGTTTATTTTTACCTCTCTGTGTCAATTGGCGTAATATCAAATTTTTTGATGCACAGTTCTTGGACCAGCATTCCTAGGGCAGTAAATATTTTCTACTTAATTGAATATTTCTTTCCTCTGTCGAGTGTCAAGGGTTTTATGGCATACCATTTTGTTGCTGCTTAGTTTGACAAACTCTGGCATGTATTAACCTATGGTTTAAGTCTGTGCTCAAGTTATGGGGAGCTCCGTGTCAAACATTTCTTTTATGCCTCTTGTGAGCTTATTGATGGGGATCTTTTCAATGGTTTAATTTATGCTGAAGAAAGCTATTGTATCTATCATTTCAACGTGGTTTGCTATGCTTTTATTGTCAAATGTGATGATATAAATTGATAATCTAGTGAGAGTATCATAGAGATTTGTGTTTAACGTTTTGCCCTCCATAAAGTTAAACCTCAACATTAGACCAAGTTTTAGAAATGCCAGTAATTGCAGTAAACACTGCTTTCATGAGAAAGTCTGTAAGATAAGGCTTAATTGTCAGTATATCATCAAGGATCTAGATCTGGTTCAGTTACATAAACTGAACTCTGTGAAATCTACGCTGAAATATGTTCACACTGAAGATCACCAACACAGAAAAGCGCACGTGGGACAGTGTGTAATTACTGCATTGAATGTCTGGCCCGACGCTTGACCTGAATCCTGTGCTTATTTGCTGATTTCTCCGCAGTTACACAATTTCTTCCAGAATCCTTTGGCACATATGTTTTATTTATACAAACAGACACTTTGGTGGTCATTTCATTGGATTCTTTACGAACTCATTTTCATATTGTTACCAAAACTTGTATTTACCTTTAAGCTCAATCTGAATACAGAATATGGGCATCTAGCTTCAACTAGTTTATATGATTGTGTAATTCACTACTATAATCATGATTTTTGTCCTGTTTCTTACTCAGACTGCTCCACAGTATCAGACGCAGTGGAGATGGGTTCCAGCACAGGTAAAAATAATGATATTGGACAATGCAATAAAATATGTACATGTGAACCCCTATAAAGTGGGACCTTCCGGAAATAATTTATCTGTTTTCTAGTTCATCTGGGTCCCGTACAAAGACTTGTGATTGATCCAATCAATCACAACTATGGACGGCCAGCAACGTCAATATCTAAAATGCATTTTCAAAATATTTTTCTAGATATGATGTACATTCATCATTCTCTTGAAGATTCAGTGTGATTCTCTTTGTTTACCAAGTACATTTTCCAAATTCCTGTAAAAAAAAATTATGGTGTGGATGGATTTCCATATAGTTGAGATTGATCGGATTAATCGTAACTCTTTGTAAGACGGGGGCCCTGAAAAGCTGTAATGCTCACAGATTATTATTGCCTAAATTTAGTTAATAAAGTAAAATAGGAATTTAGAAAATGGGGAGGGGTCAGACATTAATTGCTTTTGTGGTGTTCCCCTTTATCTCCAAGTATTTTTTGCAGGTATGGTTGCTGACCTCTGATCAGCAACCGGGGTAAAACATTTGTACTATTATTAAGTGGTACATAAATGTTGCATATTATGATTATTATTTTTTTTATATCTATATGCACAAAGTATGACTACCAAATGCGTGCCTGTCTTACTTAGCAAAATATGTATCAATATCTTTGTAGCAGACAAGAATATTGCTACAACACAGAATAACAGTGTTTGTTGGCTTCTAAGATTGACTGTAAGTCTTGCTTAATTCTTGTGAACCATCACCTTTATTCTCATTTCCCCCAGGCCCCTCCTGCCGCAGCGGTGAACGGCAGCATGCTTCCAGTCTCTCCTATCTATCCCAGCCCTCCGCAGCCCCATAGCCATGAGGTCATCTACCAGCAGGCTCATCATTATCAGTCACCGGAGATCACAGAGGTACCCATTATGGAACCCTCACCAGCAGAGGTAAGGAAACGTCCCTATTCTATAGTGCATCCCAGAATAAACGAAACCGAGATTTAGCGATCATTTATCATAACTTAATCATACATAGAATAGACAAATGACCTACCAATTTAAAGCTTAGAATCTCGTCTTTCATCTGATGCTACTTAGGTTATTTCTTATTCACGCATGAGTGAGCAAAAACAATTTGAAGAAAGGATACCAAAAACTCATTTTGGGGGGTTATCTGGGTTTCAAAAAGAAAACCACATTTCTGAAAAGTTCAATATCTGCTCTTTAATTTGGTACCAAAATTACAAAAAATGGTCAAGAAATAAAAAAGTTCTGTTCATTTGAAATAAGGCTTGTATTTCCATAATTTCATGAGATAAACGTGTTTTCACCGGTTTCCCACAAAAGCTTTCGCATGGTGAACAAAAGATTTAATGCATGGCTGATCGTCAACAAAACAGAGTGTCGAGAGAGTTTGAAAGCCATCCTGGAGAACCTCTTCATTTTATGAAATTATTGAAATTCAAGCCTTATTTCAAATGACCAGAACTTTGTTATTTCGTGACCATTTTCTGTAATTTAGGTATCAAATTAAAGAGGAGATATTGAACTTTTCAAAAATGTGGTTTTCTTTTTGAAACCCAGATACCCCCCGCCAAATGAGTTTTTGATATCCTTTCTTCAAATTGCATTTGCTCACTCATGCGTGAATGAGAAGTAATCTAAGTAATATCAGATGAAAGAGGAGATTCTAAGCTTTAAATTGGTAGGTCATTTGTCTATTTTATTTATGATTAAGTAATGATAAATGATCGCTAAATCTCGGTTTCGTTTTTTCTGGGACGCACTGTATAGTGGTATAGTCCATGTACTGTGACCAGGGGGTGTTACACAAAGATTTAGTATGGCTTAGAGTCACACCTACATGCCGTCATGCACATGATATGCAATGCGCAATCTGAGTGATGGATACACGTTAATGCGCATGATCGGACCAATGGGGTGACGTCTTCTGTACCGTACACAACTGGGAATTTAAGTGTAACTCTATGTCACAATTAATTCTTCGTGAAATTCTTTGTTCTTCTGGGTGGTCCTGCACGATTGTCATGACCCTTCTCCATTCAAGCATGCCAAGCAAATTACAAGAAGGCTGAAGGACCCTTGAAATTCTTTGTTTTGACTAGGATCGAACCCACGACCTCCCGTTCTTGAGGGGGGCGCTCTACCACCGACCTACAATGCCAGGTCCTTGTTTCAGAAGGAAATACTTTTCAGGGGAAACGAAACTTGTGGTCTTTGAAAATAAAGGTGGTCCTTCTACACAGGTGGTTGACCATCAGGGCTCAGTTGCAGGAAGGACTTGCAACTGTTGTAACTTGCCATTATGGCAACTACCATGGCAACAGGGCTCAGCAGCCAATCAGAATCGAGTTAACCATGGTAGTTGCCATAATGGCAAAGTTAAAACAGTTGTAAGTCCTTTATGAAATGGAACCCAGGTGGGGCTCTATACCACCCGTTACTAGTAGCTCATTGATAACTCGCTTATTTTACTCGTACAGAGGATGGGGCGTAGAAGAGCTTTAGCTGGTTAAATCATTTTCTCCAAATATAAATCTCATACCTTTCGATAACAAATTATACTGTATGCAGTCCTGTACATTGGAAGGAACAAATTTTTTTGGGGGGGTTCCTTTATGCTACCTCAACTCGTAATATTTTGATTACTTTCTTTCATAGCTTCAGTGTTACAGGTACCATTAGCAATGAAAGGTGAGATGTGTTCATAAAACATAACGAGCATCAATGACTTGTGAGTTGTGGCTAATTTTGAATCCTTAAAGGGGAAGTTCACCCTGAAGAAAACTTTGTTGTAAAAATAGCAGAAAAATTAGTAAAAAATATTGGTGAAGGTGTGAGGAAAATCCGTTAAAAAGTAAGAAAGTTATTAGAGTTCAAAGTTTTGGATCTGTGACGTCATAAACGAGCAGCTGCCCCATGTGTTATGTAATAAAATGAATGAATTTCAAATTTTTTATGGTTCCTGATTACTTAATTTTGTTTTCTTTTCATGATCGGGTGTGAAATGATTTGTCTATTGATATACAAAAGGTACTACAGTGAAAAACCTTTTTCTATTTTCTGAGAAAATGACATTTCTTTGATTTTTTACCATTCGCTATGTATGAATGCTGCTCGCATATGACGTCACAACTCAAATAATTTTTTAATTATTTGATGAATTTTTCTCAAACCTTCGGCAATATTTTTTATTAATTTTTCTGCTATTTTTACAATAAACTTTTTGTCAGGGTGAACTTCCCCTTTAATTGCATCATTTGTGCAATGTAAAGAAATGTGCTTTAGCCTGTCTGCATGAAAAGGTGTGAAATTAACTGATCCAGAGGTGTGGTTCATTCTATAATAATAACCATATTTCTAATGCGCACATATCCACTCCGAGGAATGCTCAAGACGCCTGACAATTCATCATAAATTCAAATATATACAGTAAATTGGAAAAATATAAAATCACATATTAATTAAAAAAAAAAAAAAATCGTTCAAATTCATGAGGAGAGGGGGTTATTAGGGTACACATTACATATTCACATATTCTACATTCTAGCATTGTAGAACTGGATTTTAAGGAAAGTGATTGTGTAGAACATTGGGGGAGTTTGCACACTGGGATGCCCAACGCATTCAAGAACACAGGAAATGTATTGAAAATGCATTCGACAAAGATCTCGGCTGTTCTGTGTTATGAAGGGCATTTGACAAAATGTATTCTTGGTTCGCCATGCACTGTCTAGGTAAAAGCTACAACTCTCTATCACCTTGCTGCCTGCTATTCATAAAAATCTTAATTCATAAAAAAAATCTTATTTTTCAGAAAAATTAATCATACAGCCTTGTAGATTTTATCGCACACTACCACTGTGCAAATTTTTTGCGGCGTTCGGCGGCTGAGATTTCGGGGGGGGGGGGCGGAATCCACCCCCCCCCCCCCCTCGGCTGTGAGACGGGTCCAAATAGCCCGACCCTTAGGGTTAACACTAAATAGACTGGGCTATTTCGAGGCCTAAAAAGACTGGGGGGGGGGCTGATTCAGCCCCCCCTTATGATCTCGGCCGTTGATCGCGCGATCGCGACGAAAATTGGCACACGCATTACCCATGGCATTATCTACAAAACTATAACATCAAATTCGGCAAAAAATCTCATGTCTCATTAATTATGCTAATTTATGCGTAAAATCATAAGTTTGCTCTAATTAATAAAATAATGCCCCTGAAATGCTAATTTTTGTTTCACATACTCTAGATAGGCATCTGATCAAATTGATTTTTAAAAAATTTCAAAATCAAATTTATTTTCTTATGTATTCTATTGTTTTCTAAATTTCTTATGTATTTCTTTGTTTTTCGACTTTTTGTTTTTTATTGTTTTTTCAATGGAAATTGTCGGGGACTTTATTTTGACCATAAACAAGATAAAATTAATTGATTTTAAGCAGTAAAAGGAAAAATAATGAAACATTTATGAATTTTGGCTAAGAACACTATTTGCATTGGATTTGTACACAAATTCACGTTTTTGAGTAATTTTGGGACTGCATGCACTTACGAAATGTTGCGTAATTTTGGAACCGCGTACCCGGGGGTCACAATTTTGGTCTCAAAAGTTGCGCGAGACTTGAAAGTAAAAAGTCAGTGAGCGACGCGGTCAAAAAATTTTGCGCAGCGGATTTATCGCGAAAAATGTCGAGGGGGGGGGGGCTGAATCAGCCCCCCCAGTCTTTTTAGGGTTAAAGCTTATCAAAGTGTTGCAGATTTGATAGGCAGTAGTTATTAAAATGAAAAGTACCCCCCCCCCCTTAAAAAAAATCTTGCCTGATTGGGATACTTGAATAACATGTTGTTTTGACTGATGTGATCATATACTCATTCTTTATTTTCATTTTCAGCCCTGTATAGTGTGTTTTCTGTTAGTCTATTTGATCCTTCAAAACCTGACTCTTGTTAATATTGTGTATTGAACTTTTCTGTGTGCCTATTTTGTACCTTGCCATTGTTTGTACTTGAATTCTATCATTCCAACAATATCATACTTTCTCATACGAAAACGGAATCCCAAGGAACTGTCATCAAAGATATCACATAGAGCAAAACATGCACACTTGAATTCTATCATTTCAGCAATATCCTACTTTATCATACTGTGGTACACCACTTTGGAAACTTAATCCTGAGGAACTGTCATCAAACAAAAGTATCACATAGAACAAAATGTGCATATTACCATTAGTGATAATGGCCCGTATTCTGAAGTCGGGTTTAACTTAGACCATGGTCTAACTCTGTGCTAAAATTATGGGTAGCCAAACGTTTCAAAATTTTGTTTACAGTGAGTACATCTCATGTTTACTGTGCTCTTTACTAATTCTTTAGTGGTGAAGACAACTGTCATTCTTATCCTTCCCAGGCAGTTAATAATGTTTCGGGAGTCAAATGAGCTGATACATTGAACTTCTACTGTTATAGATTTATGTAACAACTGGCTTTCCATAGTTAAACCACAACTTAAAACCAGAGTTTAAATTAAACCCGACTTCAGAATACGGGCCAATATGATAAAGAATGACTGTATGTCAGCTTCTCTCCATTCAAGGATTTAGATTTTGTGTCTGTAACAATTGTTATATTTTTTGTTATTGTAATTTGTATGTATCATCTAGGGCACAACTGTAGTACAGACTGCAGAGCACTCAAACATGCCGACACAAGTCATTACTCGCCATCAGCCCTACATAGGGACAGTCTCCGAGCTCCAAGGGACGTACACAACCTCCTATGACCCCAACAGCATCCCAAACTCAATCGTCCAGAAGGTTACACCCAAGTTCACGGGCAAACGCCCCATAAAGATGCCGAGACGCGGGGACCGCGCCGTCAAGACCATCCGGACCGACATCCCAGGCCAACCCGGCACCTCCCCCATCGGTTACCCGACCATGATGATGGCGGCCCCACCCAGAATGGACGAGGCGATGATGATGGCTGGCCCCGCCCAATATGGCAACTCGACTCACATGGGAAATGCCACCCATGTGTCGGGAGGCGGGGACAACTAACTCGTAACCTACACCTTTTCTATCACCCACCCACACCCATTTTAGAAGTGTACATGTCGGTCCCATCATAGTAATGCTTGAAGTGTTGACAAAGGCTATTAAATAGGTGCCTAAACTTATTGTCTATGTGCAGGTGTATGTTTCAAAAGTGCCTGCTGAAAATATACTGTCATTTATAATGTGAAGTTGAAAATCTTTTTTTGAAATGGCAGTATTTTACTTCTTAGATTGCTGTATATATTTCATTCAAAGTTTAGATATGTTTAATACGTAAGAAGATCAGAATTGTATCTGATACATCTTTTTGTAAGTCTAATCAGTTAGATCATAGATGTCTTTTTTTCCAATCAGGGTATATGCAACCAAGTGTCTTCCATGAATTTTCTCAAAGAAAATTTGTCTTGCAATTACGGGATATGGGACTATCAGAAGTAGTTATGTGCAAAAGGCTTTGATAAAGAAAATTCTACGGGTTTTGGATTGGTGTTATACAGTAATGAGTATTTTGCATAAGTTTGATCGCATCTGTCTGCCACTCAGTCAACAGATATTGATGTGTGCTCAAAGGATGTAGTGTCAAATGAAGAAAATTATATACCTTGTGCCAACTCTTGCAAGTGTAGTCAAACAATTACATGTACAGTAATGTGAGCTTTCTTGTTTAATATTATATTAAAAAAAAGACAAAAAGCTGAAATCCTTGCCACATTTTGTGCTTAAACGAAATATAAAACTTTTGTGAGTGTAATAAAACAAATCATGTGTGCTCTTGTTATTTCAGCGAGAAATAATATAGAAAAACATAAAATCCTTGCCATATTTTGTGCTTAAAGAGGATATAACAGTCATGCAAGTACTGAAAAAATACTACCATTACATCATGTGTGCTCTAGAACTATTTTGGAAAGAAGAAGATGGATTAGCTGTAATCCTTGCCACATTTTGTTCTCAAACAGAATGCACAATGTACTTCGAGCGTTCAGGAAATGCGCAATATTTTCTCAAATTGTAAATACCGATATTACCAAAAAAAGGGTTTTTCTTGTGCCAAAGTTTGCTCGATAAGTTATTTCATAACCAGGTAAATGTTTCATAAAGCTTTTTGGAAGTTGTGATTGACTTTACGAACGACTGGGATTTTTCATTAGTTGCTGAATCAACATCACTGTTTTGAAACATCTTGCTAAAATTGCTTTCATTTTATCCATAGTTATTATTTGTAAGAAATATTGATTGTTTCCTGGTTACTTGCTATAAATCACTTTGATAAAAAAGGGGCTTATTTAAATTGTGATAGCTCAGTTCCCACAGTACCATCTAGACATCCTGAAATACTGACACAAAAGCTTGCTTGAAATGGTAAAATTCTTGCCCTTGTAATTAGAAATATATATCTCATTAGTCATATATCTTGTCTAACTAATACCATTTACTTGTAAGTGATATCATGAGCAACATGTCTTCAATTCACTTACTATGTTACCTTTCTTTATGCAAAAAGTAGAGGTATTTTGAAAGGAATCTAAATTTGGGGGAGAGGGGGGGGGACTGTTCATCAGTCTGAATTAAAAACAATGTTTTGTTTTTTTTTAAGTTAAGGGACTTAGTAAGAAAAATAGAAAATTGATCCTCCAAACTTGGCATTCAAACATCACTTTCGTTTAAACTACAAGAAGGCGGGTTACACTTCGTAATTCCGAAGGTTTGTAATTCCAAAACATGTAAATTGCCTATACCTTGATGTTCGTTAATCCCAAAACGTAAAAGAGTTAGTTAATCCGAATATTTATGGTGTTATTATAAGGTTTGATGTTTCAAAGGTTCGTCAATCCAAAAACAAAATAGGTTCGTTGTTCCGAAGGTTCGTTAATCCGAAAACGAAATAGGTTCGTTGTTCCGAAGGTTCGTTAATCCGAAAACAAAAAAAGGTTTGTTAATCATTAGTTTTCAGACTAACGAACCTTCAGAATTACGTACCTCATTTCGTTTTCGGAATAACGAAACTTCTGAATTACGAACCTCACTTCGTTTTCGGACTAACGAACCTCATTTCGTTTTCGCACTAACGAACCTTCGGAATAACGAAGCTTCGGAATTACGAATGTATGCGAAGAAGGCGTCATGATCTTCAGATAATTTTTTTTTTTTTTTTTAAATCTTTGAGATTTATGGCAACAGAATTACAGTGTAATTACATATCAAATAAAAAAAAGTTATCTATCAAGGGTCAATGACTGACAGAGATAAATTCATTGTAAAAAGTCCATGGCATAAAAGTCCAACTTGTGTGATTCATTTTTATTTATTTTTAGGGGTTGGTTATGTAACACTGAACAACTCTAGTAGCATTATTATACTAGTATATCCCAAATGATGAGGTATCTTTAAGATAATTCTACATTTGGGCAAACAAGTAATACATTTGCTATTATTTACTCTGCATGTGAACATATACACTAAATCACTATATGTATATATTGATTTTTATCAGGTATGCAATACATTAGAATAGTCACAGGAAAGCCATGGGTAGTCAAATATAATCCATGATTAGTCAAGTAGATGGTAAAAAACGATTAGCCATTTAGATAGTCAAATATAATCCATGAATAGTCATGTAGATAGTCCTATATAGTCCATTAGCCATGTATCATGGTCATCAAATAATGAAGTCGTCAAACTTCATTATCTTGTAAATTAAGATGCCGTCAGTAGTGTGTGATTAAATAACTAAAGCCAGTATACGCCTGTCGCTGTAAGAACATCTGTCTCGTGGTATAGATTTGTAGCAAAGCTATATGAAGTAGAAAAAAACATATTCATGGAAAAATTAACAGGCAAGTGAAAATGGTTAAACATTGTGTGTGAAAAATTTAAGGATATATGATGTAAGAGTACTTTCATACTTGTGTTTAGGATTTAGTTTTCATTGACTCTTTTATGTGCGACTGGTATTATGTTTGTCTTATTTGTTACAGTACTGCTCTATGCATCATACACGACTTTGTAAAGAGAATTTCTTTGTATGTGGAGTAATTTGATATTTATGTTTATGGTTAGTTTTCATCAACTCTTTCACGTACAACTGTAATGCATCATATGCAATGTACTCATAAATGAGTTTATTCTACAGTGGAAATATTATTCATAGAGGCTTATATTTAGTTCTAGTTGAAGTGGAAGAAATGGATTCCTGGATGTATGTTCACAACTGGTTTGTATGTCATCTTTGCTGATTGCTAAAAAGTGATCTGGGCCCCATCTTACAGAGAGTTGTGATTGATCCGATCAACCTCGGGTAAATGGAAATCCATGAATGTCACATTTTTTTCTTCAGGAAATTTGTACTTTGTAAACAAAGATAAGCACACTGAATTTTTATGAAACTAGGAATCGATGGATACATGTCATATTCAGAAAATATAACAAATAATTCAGACGTTGACATTGCTGGCATTCCATAGTTGAGGTTGGTTTGATCAATCGTAACTCTTTGTAAGATGGGGTCCAGGATTTATGTTTTCTCTCCCCTATCCAGGGTAATGTTTGTCTATTTAAAAAATTGGAAACTTTCAAAACTAAGTTTCAAAAATCGAAAAAGATTCCAGAAGATTTTCGGTGCTCCCAATTGCTTTCAACTGGATCTTACAATACTCATCGGGGTCTAAAATCTATAAGTTTGGATACAGTTGAAATACAGCAGTTATAATCAGTCGAATATTTTACATGTATATTGATCTAATTGGGCCCTGTGCCAAGAAGACTAGTGATTGATTCAATCAAACTCAATTGATCTCAATTGTGTACATGAAAGATACAAGTTGAGATTAATCTCATTCTGATTTTGTGTTGGATCAGTCACGGCACTCTATTAAAATGGGAATCTCATGTAACTGGTTAAAAGAACAATATTAATACTTACAATTTTACTCCTTTTTTATGCAAACTACGAATTCCCTATATGGATAGAAAACATGGGATATTTATTTTTTGTAGCACAACTTCGTGAGCTTAACCTGTATTTACAGTTCCTCTGATTTGAAACCTTTTGCAGCTTACCTTGTCATTTATAGAAAAGGCAGGTGACAGTCAGATATTTGTATGAAACATTACCTTGTGTTTGTATATATTTTGTACTCGAAATGTTTCAAAAATAACACTAAGTATTTTACTTATTAAAAAAGAGATTTGGCAAGTTTCATTTTATGTAATTATGCTACTAATTGTGTAATTTTAAATGGCTTAAAATAATCATTAATTAATCAATTAAAAAAAGTATCACTTTAAATGGCTAAAAGATGCCACTTAAGTTGTTGATGTTGTAAACAGATTAAACATCTTTTGGCGATCTAGTAAGGGAAGAATATGAATACAAAAATTGTTTTTTTTATAATTGCAACAAGTAAACATATAGTCACAAATGTCTTCCAGATAAATGCCTCCAAAATTGATGGTTGAAATATATTTGTGTTGTCTCCCCTACCTGTTAGTATGTTTTAAAAACATTGTTGTGGAAAAATTTTGCTTGCAAAATGAAATATAGCAGCAAGTCTTCCAAGCTGAAAATGCTTAACTGAAATTGGATCATCACAAAGAAAAATGAACCATGGTTGTAAAAGTAAAGATTATCAATTATGAATAGTATGAAAAGGTTTACACTCTAATGTCAAAAGACTTGATTTTCTTTGCGTGAAAAGAGTCAATCAACTTGAAATGTTTTTGTACTTCAGTCAAATAGTCTACTTTTTTATATATCCAATTTTTTAAACCAACTATGTACAAACTAATGAGGTCTCTATTTTGCTACGATGAATTTTTTTAGTGAAAGAATATCTTTTTCAAAAAGTAATAGAATTTTATTTTGACATTTTACAGAAAGATAATGAGTGTAAGTGCACACCCAGTTGCCATGTTAAAGTTCACTTTTTGTTCAAACTTTTGGCAAGTTTCTATTTTGGGGTTCATTTGTATTTTGTTTCTGAATGATCTGTCGTTTGTGTTCACACATTTCCAATTCTGAGACCATTTAAACTCCGCTGGGGTTTGGGTAATGCGTTCAAAACATTTTTTTCAAACAAGATAAGGTTAAAAAGTTCAGAGTTTTAAAAAATATTCAAGGTTAAATTTTGGATATGCATTTCATATTGATTAAAGGGAAAGTTTATAAATTCAGAGTTGGGTTGACAATATTATTGGTTAACCTTTGGAAGTTCACCTCATTAAAAGTTGTATTCTTGGACTGGATTTAAAGTCAAACTTATGAAGAAAAATTGAAATAACACTGATACTATGTGGTAATTACTTTCTTCTATTGGATTTTGGTGTAATCTCATTTTTATAAAGGTATTTGATGCACCATTGTAATGATTATGATGATATGTTGTTGTGTTTGCTAAACCCTATTCAAGGTTTGCTACTGTTTTAAATGTGACTGTTGACGTCATCCTTTAAAGTATTTCTGTCCTTTTTTGACTTGGTTAAAACTTAAATGCTCAGATGTTATGAAAAAGTTCTGGTTCTTTGAAAATGTTTTATTCTAGTTCATTTAGCTAATAAATCTACATTGTTATCAAGTTGATGCCTTCCTTGTGCCAGAGATGTTCAAATTTGAATGATTATAATATCCACATATATTGTGCAGAGATATTTTAAAAGTATTAAAATAATAATGTAACAATCACAATTGGGATGATATAAAATGTATGTCACAGGATTTAATTATTAGTTAATACCATAATTTGTCAAGTTATTTTAGGTGCACATTAATTGTACAACAATTATAATGTATGATTATCTTCAAGACACACATTCTGTGTATCTGAAATTGTTTTTGTTGCAATTCATATGGCACCATATTTTAGGAAAACTTTGTAAATGTATGGTTGCCAACAAATTTTCAACCAGCAAATTATGAGATTTTTGCAAGTTGATAATGATTAACAGTACTAAAATGACATGCATTTTTGAGCAGGGAGTTTTTGTACTTGGGCGTTTGTATATTCAGCAGGGGGCAATTTGTCATATCGGGCATGGAATATTTTGTACTAGGGTGTTTGTAATTTCGGCATGGGCCATTTGGAATATCTCAATTATAATAACAAATGCAATGAAACATAACTTAATTATCTTTGCTCTTTCAAAATTAATATCTAAATAATACAGAAAAATGCAATAAAAGTAACTTCATTATTTGTGATCTTTCAAAATTGTATTCTCATGCATTTTGTATTTGCCACAATTCTTTAAAAGAGTGGTAGTTTTCTATACACCATTTGTATTTCATGCCTTGTGTACTTTTAGACATGGTTTTGTCAAAAAAAAATTGCCAAAGTGTTCTTTCATGACGATGTTCAGAGTTATAATGTTTACCTTGTTAAATAGTTACCAAGTTTCAGAGTATTCGTGTGTTTTGTGCTGCTTACACGTAAAATCAAGGGTATGGTCAGTGCTTTAAAGAAAAATAAAAAATTTCTATGAAATTATTAAAGATAAGGAGACAGATTGTTGTGAACTATAGTAATGATTTATAAAGAAATTTATGCTGTGGACAACCAATAAAACAAGATGAATAAAAAAATCATGTTCATTCATTGCTTTTGTTTATGTGAGAGTAAGCTTCAAGTAATTTTTTTTATATGGAGTGTTGTGGCCCAGTGGAGTAGTCTTCGGACTTTGAAACAGAGGGTCGTGGGTTCGAATCCCTGACACGGCGTAATTTCCTTCAGCAAGAAACTGATCCACAATGTGCTGTACTCAACCAAGGTGAGGTAAATGGGTACCGGTAGGAAGTAATTCCTTAAAAAGCTGTGTGCACTATGAACGCCCAGCTAACTGGGTAATGTAGGAGCGCCTTGAGCACCTAACAAGGTGGAGAAGTGTGCAATATAATACCCTATATTATTATTATTATTATATCGACTCGTGGGGCTTGTTGCAAGAGAAATTATAATCAATCTCTATCTGATTTTCAGCCAATCAACAGAGTGTATTCTAGACTTGCAATTGACCATGTTATGTCTAAATGCAACTCGTCTTGCAACCGGCCCAAGATTTCCATTTAAAAAAATCATTCTGCATTCATAGGTGATGTACAATTTTGTTTGTGGGGTTTTACTTTAAGAGTATCCCGAATTTCACTATTTTTCAACAAGAAATCACCTGAAAATTGTGTTTTATGTGAATTCTGAGATATTTTCAATATCAATTATAACTGGAGATGTTGCCCTTGCCCGAAACATTTCAACCTAATATTAAGATATGCAACTATTTAGCTTATGTTTGAAAAGGAACATCTTTTTCTTTTCTTGATTGTAGAACGTGTACCTAGGGAAAATACAGTTGCTTCTATATTTTTTATAGCAAGATCGATACTCTGTGTTTAAAAGACGGAGTACTTTCAAATCCAATTTTTTTTTGAGGAGGGGCTATTTCATGTATTATGAAACTGTTCATAAAATTATGAATGCATTTATGAACATGTGACCAAGTTGTCAAAATATAAAGGGTAAACAAAATTGCAAACTATAAAAATAAAGGTAATACATATGGAAGAAAATATGATTTCATGGTGTGTGTGCATGGGATATCTCTCTTTGAAACTTGTAAAATCATGTGTTTACACCATTATCAATTTGAAAAAAAAGCTTTTAGTCTATGGTATTTAACGTAGGCTTCATGTAATCAAAAGACAGAACATCAAGGAAGTTCAGAGATGAAAAGGAATGAATAAAATCGTAGAGGGAAAAAGATTTGGATGGAATCACTAGGACCCCCCCCCCCTTCCTAACCCTTCTGTTGCTATCCATTGTGGCCCATATTCTGATAGCAGGTTTAACTTAAACTTGGGTTTAAAGTTGTGGTTTAAGTATGGGAAGCCAAAAGTATCAAAATTTTTAGGAAGTTGTATGTTTCTTATGTTTCCTGTGCTCTTTCCTGATTCATCGCTGGTGAAGACAATCGTCTATTTTATACTTCCTAGACAATTATGAATGATTTGAAACCAAATGAGCTGAAGTATGATATCTCTACTGTTAGTGATATATGTAACAATTGGCTATCCATACTTAAATCACAACTTTAAACCTGAGTTAAAGTTAAACCTGCGATCAGAATACGGGCCTGTATATGAATGTTTAATACAGTTATTAAAGTGAATACCATGATCGAGGCCCCATTTACAGCTCAAGTGCACACAGAAGAAAATAAAACGACACATTTTGTTTAATTTATTTTTACATGGACGGATATTTATTGCTTTTCTAGAATGTGTCCAATGATACCATTGTCATAAAAAATAAAACAGACATTAGTTTTGCATATTGTTCCACTGCAATCTTGCACTGCATATCATTCCAAATAATGATCTATAAGTATAGAAAGTAACCAACAACTTTGAATAACAGCTTTTCAAATATAGAGTAATATAGCGATTACAATATAGATTTAGAGGGATGCATTTTTATCAATGATAATAATACCCATACAAAAGTAAAAAAAAAAAAAAGGGGGGGGGTCCAATATTCAAAAACTTACATAAAAGAGAAGGTTCTCATATTTTACATTAAGCTATACACTGAAAGACAAAAGTTATATATCTGTTCTCAGATAATAAAAAAATACTTGAATAAAAAATATGTTAAAAGAAAGTAAATATTATTATTCAACCTACAGCATTTACAACCGCACCAGAATTTAATCTGTGTAAGATATAGTGTTTTGTATTCCACATAGTACAAATTCTCATTAAATTAAAAAAAAGACTATCATGCTCATTGTTCCTAAATGATATTCAGAAAATAATCACACAGAAAAACATGATCAGCAATTACAAAATGCGCATGTGAATAATTAAACGGCTCAGTTTTTGAGGCAAGAGAAATCTGGGAAGCATGATGTACAAGTTGCAAATCTCAGTATAAAAATGACCCATTTCATGAATTGGCCCTCATGAATATTCATTATCTCTCAATTGTGCCTACAGCCATTGAAGCACATCATAATGCTAATTATTCGAAATACTGAATAAGTGTCAAGTCCAGAAATAATTCATAGGTCTCCAATAGTCACACAATGTCACTAACTTTATTAGCATATTTTCAAAATACTATCATTTGAAGATCCTACATTCAATATTGAGACCATATAACTTTACAAATCCTCTTTGATCCTCATGGTTTCAACTTAAATATTTTGATTTGATAAAGTGCAATAACAAATTTACAGTAGATGTAGTAAATCTTTGATATATATCATAACAAGTATGAAACTTTATACATAGTCCCAAAGGCAGCGATCATTCATATATACACATACTATTGTCCAGTAAATGTTGAGGAATAAGATATATATATAATCTTAATTTGAGCTTATTATCACATAATACAATCATAAAAACAATTATCCATCCAATCTTGTCTTATTCACAGCATATAGGCTACAGAATAATTTCATATAATTGCACATACAGTTTAGACAAAGACAAATACATTAACACATGTAATAATGTAGAAAAGGCATTCAAAATAGTCGTATAAGGCATACTTAATTGCATAGATCTAGTGCACGTATATGAAATACAGGTGCAGGGGAAAATACTCAGTATTGCTATATAATGATAATATAATTACGGAAGAAGGCACCTAAAACATTGAATGCATGTTGCATATTTAGTATATTACATCTGGAAGAATACTACAATTATAGAAAACTATTCATTCATAAATCATTTTGATCATTGTTTAATTTATAGATCTCTAACCGTACATATATACATTACAAGGGAATACACAATTGTTGCAAAGGTTACTTTATCACTCAAATGAAGAAAATGTGACAAAATGGCAGCATACATACAAGCTCTTCATGCATTATAAAACCTTAGAGCCATTATTTCCCTTTGAATAATTGCAAAAATTTTTGAAAGATTTTCACTAAAAATACTAATGCAGAGGAAATGGGCACAAATGGTTTTCACTCTTGTGATTATTCCCTTGAGTTTTAGACTGCATTAGAAAGTTAACAGACAAAACCACAAAAAGGGGAACAAGAGGACAAAAAAAAAGCATTGCACCTCAGATTTTCTTCTCGTTTTTTTTTATAAATAGCATGTGATGTTAGGATGAGATGGATATATTATCTAGAGCAAAAACATCTTCACTTGAGAATTAGCTGAAATTCACCCAAAACAGGTTGTTACTCCATAAAAAAATCTAACTGGGATTTGTTATTGTAAGGTCCCCCCCCCCCCAAAAAAAAAGCCACAACTTGTGGCCTTTACAATGTGATGACATAGCCTTAACTTAATAATACTGGTAAATAATAATTATATGCTACATATATAAAAGCACTTAATACAATCTTTCCACACCCTGCATACCATAACACAGGCAGGGCAGATCCAGGATTTTCCAAAGGGGGGGGGGGATTTTCCCAAGGAAAAATTTGACAGGCAAAAAAAAAAGGCTTCACTAGAGGGGGAGCACTTCTGTTTTATCAGCATTTTTACATTAAAAATTTGAATTGTGCCTCTCAAAGGGAAAAAGGGAGGGCACGGGCTGACTTGGCCCCCCCCTGGATCCGCCAGTGTACACTGGTATTAGATATGGCTACCTTGATCACATGCCCGACTCATTTAAGGAGTTTCTTCCTCAGTACACCTGGATGGAGAGTGGCAAATACAAATAAATGCCTTATGCCAATGGATACATGTACTGCAGTGTACTTTGGACCGTGGCACTTCTGGTTCAAAGTCTGGATGTCTATCCACTAAGCCACAACACTCCATACTCATAGTAAGCTCAAGATCTGATTGGGAAAAGCTGAAAACTAGGCTTACAGTTACCATGGTAACACGGCCTTTACCTATACTGTTCTAATGTCCTCTCATCCTTGTCTACTTTGTTGAACGGGTTGCAGGGTGGTACCAAAGTGACCATCTTGGACATTCGTGATGTCCTCTTGTGTGCTGACTGGTTCGGGTCATATCGGTCAATCCTGTCGAACAAGAATAAAAGAATGAATTAATGAATCGACAATACATGAAAAAAAAATAAATACATGTACATAAAAGAATGATTATATAAATGAAGCATTCAAGGAATTTCTTCGTACCAGGTACCCCATTCACCTCACCTGGGTTGAGTGCAGCACCTAAAAATGTTGGTAAATTTCTTGCTGAAGGAAAGCATGCCATGACTGCGAATCGAACCCACGTCCCTCAGATTGAAAGACGAGAGTCTTAACCACTAGACCATGCACGATGCCCCTACATATGGAATCTACCATAAATAAATAAAACCTACCTGTGAACTCTAGCTGTAGTTTGTGGTGGCGGGATGGGCACATTAGCATTTGCTGGTTTCTCAGACTTCCAGTGTGTACAGCCTGTATATCCAGGGATGTTTGGCCGACTGTGGAGAAAAATCAAGAAACAAGTGGGTCAGTTGAGTGTGTTGAAATCAGTGGGTCAGCGAGGCACGATAGCTTAGTCGGTAGAGCGGGGTTTCGGATTCTGGTGACCCGGGTTTGAATCCCATCAGTGGACAAGTGCCCTTTGGTAAGGCCTTAATCCTCATTACCACAGAACCCTCGGAGAGGAATTTAAGCTGTTGGTCCACTGGTTGCTTGATTACAAGCATTAATGTGCTCTTAGCAATCAGGTAACATAAAAATATTATAATAAAAAAAAAGTTTAACAACTCTTCTAATATATTTCCTTCTTGTCTTAAATGTAGCAGTATATCTGCTAGTTAAGCGATTGAAATTTGCACTAGTAATCCAAATCATGAATGATATGAATCAAACTAAAACAAGTACTCTCATATAATCAGAGTTGATACAAAGTTTGATGAACTTTCTTTTGAAAGAATGGCATTTCAAATGTAAATCATGCTTGTAATATTCTTGCTTGACTAAAAATTTCACAAACACATGCTCTGTGGAAACAACCCTCTAAAACTTACTTTGCTGTGTCTGTGTACCAGGGAAGGCTGGTTCTCTGGACAGCAGAAGGGAAGAAATACTGCTGAGGATGATCTCGCTCGCCAAAACCTCCCACAAAACCAGTGTAGTTGGGAATCTGGTAGTTCTTCCGATGGGGGCTACAGCTGTTGATAAAACGAGAGGAAATTAGGAATAACAATTTAGGGTAAAATTGCTTGTTAAAAAAATTAATTCTGCAAAGTAGCTTTTTCTTGTTGATAATAAAATTTACATCTTTGCTAGGCTATTCATCTCTTGGATTTCTCTTCCCCCATGGGCCTAGCAATGATGTATTCCAAAAACAGGTCAAATGCATTACTATGATGCAGAGATGGGGGATTTGGGGGCTCTTGTTCCCCCCCCAAAAAAAAAAAATCACAACCAAGGAAAAAAAGAGAAAAGGAAAAGAAAATGAAAGGGATAAGGGTGAAATATATTATTTTCAGAATATTATGTCAAAATCTATCACCAACTTGGATTTTTTAGATAAAAAGGTAGAAATTTTTGCTTGGTCACTTTGCTTGCTCGCAACTTTTTGTCAATTTTACGCAATACACCATATCGAGCCACTCAAAATTTTTGGCTCAATAATGCCACTGCATATCTGTATATGGCAAGTCACTGGGACCCCTGCAGATTGTCAATGTTTGCTTTATTAGAAACTAGTTTGCATGAAATTTGAAACATTGAATGAGCACATTTTTTTTTGTAAGGATGAATGGCAACTCTATATTTTGTAAATGTTTTGGGTAAAGGCCGCATGAATTACCACATGATCTGCGAATAATAAACCATCCTTCAAACATGTCTATTTTATCTTGGTAAAACAAAATCACAACTTGGGAATTTTTGCATAATTATTCATTATCAAACATCAGAAGAGTATTTCAAAACCATATGATATAATAAAGGAGAGTCTGCTAAAACTTAAAATACATTGGGACCCCAGAGATCCATTTGAAATATGCAAACTTTGACTCAGAAGAAATAAAGAACACATGGATTGGATAATATTATCTGAAAAGAGTTTTTCCTCTTCAACTTTATACTAAAACTCATGCAAACTTTTTAATTGTGTACTTACAATTCAATCGGTCCTTTGATATGAAAACCATCTCTGATCTGAAACATGTCAAATGATCTTCCAAGATTCTAGATGGAGGGGAAAAAAGAGGTATTAGAATTGCTTCTTCTCCTATTTTTTTATGGTATCAGCATTCAGTCATATCTCTGTCTATTGTCAATAACATCATTCCAATCATCGAATTCATGTTTCTTACCCATTCTCTGTTCTGTTCATATTTTATATCAAAACTTTGAGAAATAAGATAATCGGACACCAATACTTCAACTCGGTTCCAACAAGTGCTTACCCTGGACAATTAAGTAGATTACAAAAGTACCGTGGCAATCAAGTCAAAATAATTTAAAATGGGGGATAAGAAGAATGGAAAAACTGTTTTCTTGGTTGGGACACAATATCAAAATCGCAAATCAATAATATGAATTCTATGCTTCCGATGTAGTGATCAGTCTTCACTTTTTGTGTTACCCATGATACTTTGCAGTCCAACTTCTTTTCCTATGCCGCCAAAGTGCCCACTGGCTACAGTTTCCTCAGTTTAATAGGCTGGGCTGACAAAACACATTCAAGGAATTGATAATAATGTGTTTATGAAACAGGGCTCCATAAACTGAGAACATACCTGCCATGGCTGTGCGGCAGACTCATAACGTTTGTTCACACTGAAGCGATGTGAAACCGGGTCTGGTTGTCTCTCCAGGGTGGTGGCTGGGGGTAGGACCTTGGGCGCCAATTTGGCATCCCAGTTCACCGCTTCATATGCCCTATATCAAGGAAAAAAAATAGTAAAGTGCAATACCCCTAAAATAGCAATATGAATGTAAAAATACTGAAGATATTTGATGTGCAGAATTGGAAATCAATATTTTCTACATAGTGGGCTTTCTATCTTACTTTTGTTCATACCATAAATAGTCTGTAGAGCCTCCATAGTTTTATTCTATGAAATAAGTATGTAAACACGTATGTAATCCTGGTAGGTGTTTCATAAAGCTGTTCTCAAGATACTAATGACTTTACGCACGACCGGTGATCCTATCTTGTGCTAAATGATATCCCTGTATAATTGATATATGACCTAAGAACATGTTCCAGTCGTGCATAAAGCTGTGCGTAACTTTACAAACAGCTATGAAACACCCCCAGGTCTCATATAATCATATTCACATAGTTTTACAAACCACTTAATGACTACCCCCACCCCCTTTCGGGTCAAATCTACTACACTCACCTTTGGGTAGAGGGTAAGTAGACATATCTTAGTGCTGCCTCATCTTTCCAATCTTCAGCTTTGTCAATGACCTTCAAAGATAAATTTAGAATCAAATTTATGATATAGGGTTTGTAATCATTATGTACACACTATATAGGCCTACAGGTAACTGACATGAATTGCTATATTTGTATTAAAGCTTGTGTATAGTTTTGGTAAATCCACCAAAATGCACAGGTCTATCACTATTCCAATTCATTGCTAGCTAATATGAATGGATATGCCCTATAACAGTTATGATGTGGAGGATATGAAATGAAAATGTGTTTTACAGGATAAATTTTGCGATTTTACATGGAAATTTAACTTGATCGGGTCACCCAATCAAATTAAAATATCTGTGTGTTTTTGTCTTTCAATTAAATCCTATTCCAAATCATGGAATGGGCTGAAACTTTCAAGATATGTTCTTTGTCTGTTACTTTTGGATATCTAATCACTAAATTTATAAGATAAGTGCTTGAATGCCCATTTTTTTAATTTGAACAAGTATCGCCGAGAGAGGGCGCTATATATCCAAGATTTGAATATTTGAAATTTTCTCAGAGAAGTGCAGTTGGAAAAATATCTAACGGTCTCTACGCTTCAGTAAGACTGTCATATTAGATGATATTCGATTATCAATCACATTATTGACCCTTTACCAAAGCTATACACAGGCTTTAAAGAATGGCCTAAACAATTTAAAGGAGCACACTGAAAACTACCTAACAAGGAAATCCAAATTAAATCATTCCAATCACAAATAATCAGTATATCAAGATTTTTGGTCATACAAAAGTTTGTAAAGCAGAGGATAAGAATTATGATAAACAACGAAAGATAAAATTATTCTATCATCACATCTTTTATCCCTTAGACCAGAACACATAACTAAGGCCTAATTCATAAGGCAATGAAGATTATGGCAAATGTCATTGAAATCTAAATATTGAATGACTGCTAACTCTTGTAATCCGTGATGGAAATAGGAATTACAATGGGGGGAGGCAGAAAAAAAATACCATGACTTGGAGGGAGCATTTTTTTTTTTACTATTTAACAAATTAATAGCAAAATAAAAATGCAAATTTACATAACTATAAAACATTTTTCGCTTGTGTATCCCGCTCGCATTGAATGTTTAATGAGATACATAAGATTATTCTTCATAAGGATTCCTGAGTTTGTTTTAAAACAAGTCGCCATTAAAATCACTATCATTATAAGCAATAATTTGACCAAACAACGCACAAGAGAGCGCTGCATTTCTCCATTCTATCTACCGGTAAACCTCTGATCGAATGCTATACATGTATTTAATCAAATTATTATGTTCAAGTTGAATGGTACACTTACATTTGCTTGATTTTTAATGTTCTTGGAATGAATCTGTTGCCATATAAGGTCCTGCTCTTTCTCTGTCTTTCTGGGATCTTTATCACTTGTCCAGCCTGGAATAAGAGAGAGAGAAGTTAAGTATATTATTTCAAAGTCGCCCTTGCTATGACTATGGAAGGTCTAACTAGAATAATCTTCAGAAAATAAATATTTAGTTAATAAAGTAAGTGAATATAGTATCCTAAACAATACAGTTTGAAAACCTCTACTGGAATGCTTCCCAGGGAGTGGAGAAAGTTATTAGGCCTATATATATATTATTTGCATGACACTCCCAGGGGTCACAGAACCGGGGGAGGGGGGGCTTTAGCCCCCCCCCCCACTTTTTTTCCAAAACCGTGTACAAAAACGTAAAAATGACCAAATAATTGTGATTTTTAGCATGGTTAGCCCTCCCCACTTTTGGTTCAGCCCCCCACTTTGAAAACCGTTCCGCAGCCCCTGACTGCAAAAACTCAGAATCCAACGTAATCAAAGAATAAAACTATAAATCATTTTTATATGTCCTTCCAAGGGATCACATACTATATATAAAGATATCTTTATTGTTTCCAAAACAAAAATTCTTAGTCAGGACAAGATGATTCAAATTAACTTACTGTAGTTAACTACAGGTGTAATGTACTAATTAACTAAGTCTGTCTGAACATACTCTCTTTGAAAATGTTATATATTTTTTAAAAATGCACCAGAAGTACTGACCTCCTAGCTTTGCTCGTATCATGGCATCGCTTATTTTCCTGCTATTCCAAGTACCGGGATCATTTAAAACTCTTGTCTTCTGCAACTGAGGATCATTGTATTGCAAGGAAGCAGGGGCAGAAGCTCTCAAAGGATTCATGGCTCCACTGCTCTCCCGCGAGTCAGACTCCTTTACCTTGTCTCTGTGAGCAAGAGTGGTCGTCGGTCGCGGTGAGAACGGGGTGACTGTGTTTGGTGGATTGTCCGACTGCTGCATGTTCGGTATATTCTTGACCCCCGTATTTCTGTCCACATCTGCTGCAACCGATACAAACCCACTAGTTGGGTCAATAATTGGGTAATTGTCTCGATTAGGAGCAAGGGTGTCATCATTATATTTCACAAAACCTGGGTGGCCGTGATCTTGAAAGCTAGCTACATCAAAACGTCCTCTTGAGATCGGCAGTTTCATCAAGCGCTGTCGCCGATTTCTCACAATGCCTTGGACGTCGTTAGCCCCGGCATTCGTGTCTACTTGAAGATGAAGTCTCAATCACCGAGTGGCCTCGGCCTCACCATAGTTTCGGCCATCTTGATCTGTAATTGAAAAATACCAGAATCAGGTAAGAATTACAGTTCTAGCTCATTGATTGTGGAATAACGGCATACTACATGCATCATAGCAAAATTTTTCATTTTCTTGTAAAATTGGAAAATTCTTCACAATGACCTGAAATGGAATCGATCATTAAAAATGGCAGAGACAGAGGTTTTAAAGAAATAATCCATAGGGATGTTGCTGTTACTAATTTAGCATTGAATTTTGAAACTTATGTTGGAATATCTGCAGTTTATCTGGAGGTATATGTGAGACTGAGAGCTATATCTTTCTTGGCTTTGGATCAGACAAAATTAACATTTTCATACATCTTTAGTGTGGCCCACAGAAAAAAAGGGAGTGATTTTTTTTAAATTTAATACTTTGCAGATCAATTCGCAAGTAGATATTTACAATCATATCCAAAGAATCCACTTCATGAATACTTCACAAACCATTATTTTGATTATTTTTGTGATATCGCAAAGTATAATTTAGACTTCACGAAGTCTTGATGAAGTCAGATATCACAAATATAATAAAATAACGGTTTATGATACAACAATAATTAAACATGATGTATTATAATTTGAAATTTCATGAATTGCTATAAGCAATTTATAGTTAGGCCCATCAGTAATACATCGGTAATTCGGCCCTTCCCTGATGTGTATATCTAAAACATTAGAAAAAAAATACATAACACGAATACTCGCATATGGACCGGGTAGAGTCTACTACACACTGATATATTTTGCTCGAACCTAATATTTTCGAAATTCACTGAATTAAACAGATGGCATTCATATACGTACCTAATGCCTGTCCTCCGCTTTAGATGATATGTCCTTTCCCACTTTTTTGAGGTGCTCGTTTTATAAGTTTCTTGTACTTTCTTCTCCTCGAGTGCTTTCGTGTTCGTCTGTGTCATATATGTCTGTATATGCCGTGCTGTGGTCTGCCGAAACAACAATAGTATACTACAGTTGCCAAGAAACGGAGTTCAATCATGTTTATCGATTCCAGCGAGATCGCAAATCTAGCTGATTGGAAGAGTCCATTATATTGAAGGGATTAAAATGTTCAAACATAATATCTAGCTAAGGGTTTTCTCGTGAAATTAATGCATTTGAATAATTCAATATTTTACTGAATTTAAGATTGATGTTTGAAAATAAATGTTTAAATGTGAATGAGGCAAAACTATTTTAGCTCACTTTGGATACTATTATCCGGTTTCCCCTCTGAAACGAATGTAGGAATCCAAACACCTGTTACGTCTTCTTCGATAAGTTAAGCAGAAGTTTCCACCAATCGGGTGCATTTTCAGTTTTCGTCTGCTTCTCACATTTTGATCTGAGTTATCATTCAGATCAGTGCATTTGAGTCACCTGACATTCTTAAGCATATATTTTCTTATACAGAAACTGTATTTAAATGAAAGGGTCCTGAGCAATATACAAACTTTTATTTATTTCAGGTTGCAAGATCGTGTCGTTGTTGTTTTTTTTGGGGGGAGGGTGTAAATGTCATCATGAGAGAGAGAGCATGTTGCAAGCGAAAAATTTCGAATTTGAAAAGAAAAAGCTTTCATTTCAAAGCTCTTGGCGACATAAATGGGACACCGCACAACACTTACATTAGGGTCGACATGTAGGCCTATCTATATTTTTCTCTGTGGTCGAAAAACGGGGGTCTTGGCTTGGAGGTGGGTGGATGGGGGGGGGGGCTACCATCACGGTTACACTTCGTAATTCTGAAGGTTCTTTATTCCGAAGGTTCGTAATTCCGAAACACGTAAATTGCCTATACCTCGATGTTCGTTAATCCGAAAACGAAAAAAGGGTTTGTTAATCCTAACATTTATGGCGTAATTCCGAAGGTTCGTTAATCCGAAAAGGAAATGAGAGTCGTAATTCCGAAGGTTCGTTAATCCGAAAACGAAATGAGGTTCGTAATTCCGAAGGTTCATTAGTCCGAAAACGAAATGAACAACGAACCTCATTTCATTTTCGGATAAACGAACCTTCGGAACAACGAACCTCATTCCGTTTTCGGATTGTCGAACCTTCGGAATAACGAACCTTATTTCGCTTTCGGATTAACAAACCTTTGGAATAAAGAAGCTTCGGAATAATGAATGTATACGACCATCACCGCTTGGCTATTTCATTAATCCCTACAGTGTAATCACTGCTAATCAAATCAAAGCTTGTTGAGCAAGGAGTCATACTACTAAGGCACACATTCATTCTATTTCATTTTATTTCATTTCTGCATTCATGATGAAAATACAACATAATTATACAAAGGCTATAACAAAATACAATAATACAAAATTCCTAATGTAAGCAAAGAAAAATAAATATTAACAAGATGCATTATTCATTTGAAAGAAAAGTCATAATTTAAAAGAATGCAAAAGACTGTCATCGTGAGCGATTAATAAGTGGCATCGTCAAAATAGTCTTTTCTTCACCGTACATGCAGGTGCAGGACTGTTGCGGTAGAAGGCAGTTGAATTATTATTTTTTTTAAGAAGGGGATGCATATAATGATTCTATGATTTTTGTTTCAATAGTACCATTCAATGAGTATATTGTTAAACACGACTTGATACTGTCTGGAATATTGTCTAAATATCAGGATCATATGTCGCATTAATTGATTTATGTGTTATGAATAACTTTAGGATGGTAGAGGTTTCCTGCATGTGCCGGTTGGGTATAGGAATGAACAGACCTGTTGAACCTAATTAAACAGGGGCCGCGGAACCGGGGGGCTGGGAGGCTTCAGCCCCCCCCCCCCCCACCATTTTTCCAAAACCGTGTACAAAAACGTAAAAGTGACCATATGATTGTGATTTTTAGCATGTTCAGCCCCCCCCCCCCCCCACTTTGAAAACCGTTCCGCGGCCCCTGTTAAAGGACTGAGAGAGTACATTATTAAAATATTTGAACATAACGATAGCTCTATCGTATTGATAACAGGGCACCGTTTTACAAAGAGTTGCGATTGATCCGATCAATCACAACTATGGACGGCTAGCAACGTCAATATATATTGCGTATTTGTTAAAATTATAACTATGATGTATGTATATTCATCCCGCTCAATTCGCTGTGTTTCTCTTTGTTTACAAAAGACATAGTGTAAATTTCCTGTAAAAAAGTATGACACTGATGGATTTCCATAAAGTTACGTTGATTGGATCAAGTGTAACTCTTTGTAAGACGGGCCCCAGAAATTGTTAACGTTTTGAGTGTAAAACATTTAATTGGACAGTGTGAGCCAAGTAAGGTGACCCAGCATGTGTACATACGAATTGCTCATTTTTTGTGAAGTTTGACTTTAAAGATAGAATTGAGTTTAGAACAACCACAATTTTCCCCCACGACATTGCAAAATGTATATAAGGAAGGGCCAATTGTAAGTATAAAGTTTTATAAGGAGGGATGAATTTTAACTTGGAAATTATCCCAATACTTTTTGAAACGCACATTCTAACATGTTGTATATATGTGTCGATTCCAAGTCAAAGATTCCTCAATAATTACACCTAAGAATTTAGAATGAATTTTAAGTTCTGGGGGAAGGGGTGGACTGGAATGGAAAATAAAGTATACAGAAATGATATCATAATTCAGCAGAAATAGCAGTTGAAAATTTATGAGGTTTCATTCTTAAAGATAATACTATTCTAATATAAAGGATCGCCATTTTTATAATCTATTGAAACAATACTAAGGCCTATTAACATGATTTAAAAAAAACGTAGCACCCAAAATACTCTCGATCGCAATGCCCACTTATGGCGGGACCACGGGGGGGGGGGGTATACGGAGGCACTTGGCCTCCCCTAGTCAGGATCATTGCTCCCCCCCAAAAAAAAATGATTAATGAAAAAAAGATGTATCGAAAATTTATTAAAGGCATCCCTATTCACACGTGGCTCCAAATTGGCACTTTCACTCTTACAATTTTGAAAATGTTCACATCCAGTCACTCGCGCTTCTCTCGCTCGCAGTGGTTGTTGATTGAGATTAATAAATGATTAGTGTTCAACAAGATAACATTGGGTTGAAAATCCAGCAGTTCAAGTCAATATTATTATTCCTCTCGTGACATCATTATTTTTTTAGCGAGATACGTACTCATTGGTCTTTAGTTAGATACTCATCCTGTTTATTTAAGTGCTATAACGCCCAATTTATCATCTCAGATTTTTCACCTCGCGCTTCACGCTCACATTATTAGTGAAATCTCTTCTTCATGTATATAACCTTAACCTTCCAAGTCAGTAGGGTCTGTTAAAAAAATTCTCTCGCCCTTGGTATATACCGCCACACTGAGGGGAGAGGGAAATCGAGGGAGTGTGGTTATCTATCTGTACGGTAAGATCATGGACCATCGCAGCTGCACCCCAGATATTTAGGCAAAAATGTCACATTCCTTTTGAAGTAAAAAATTTTTTTTTTTTTTTTGGGGGGGGGCTTTCCAAATTTTCGGGACTAATTTGATCTCCCTTTTGAAGGGAAAACTATTTCTCTTTTTTTTTTTTTCGCTTTTCAAATTTACATCAGCACCCACACTAAAAAATCGTTCCCCGGCCGCCAGGGCCCTATGTAAGGTCCCGCTGCAAGATAAGCAGTAGCGGATATGTGTGTGGGGGGGGGGGGGCGGTACTAGGGTTTAAACGACCCGTCCCCTTGGGTTGCCAAGTAAAAACAAAAGCAGTTACTTTAATCGGTGGTGTGCTAGTGTATAACCTTGAGGGGGTTTTTTGGGGGGGAGGGGGCTTGTCAATTTTTTTCGGAACCAATGAATGTCCTTCATTTTGTAGTAAAGCATTTTTCTTTCCTTTATTTTATTTCATTGATATAATTAGGAGTGGGCTATAAATGGGTGATTTTTGGTTTTACTGTGGGAACAGTTTTTTTGTGTTCCTTTTACCTTATCTCAACATGAAATGACAATATTTTTTGTCTCGGGTCCGAGAAAAAAGTGTGCCGGGCCAAAATCCAAAATGGCTGCCAAAACCACCCAAAATCACAGCTTTGGCCACAACTTCTTTATTTGGTGGTCTTTTTCTCTGGTTTTGGTGTCTATTCATATGTTTTAGGGGGCAGGCAATTTGTTTTTCCTATAATTAGCACTTTTAAACCACTATTTGTAGAGTTAAAAGGTAATTTTACCTAAATTTTCAAATTTTTATAGCCTTTTTCCAGACAAATGTAGGTTTTATTGTCCTGGAGTTCTTGGATATTAGATGGTACAAGGTCAACAATAGCAAGCAGCTTCATAGAGCTATATTGTTTTTATTCCTCTACTGTGGGTTTTACGGATATTTGTGAAATATATCTTATTAAATCAAAAAATTTTAATTATCCATAGGGGCAATACAGTATACAATGTAGTGTTACTGTACATACTACACTGCATATTTCCATGCATTGACCACCATGACATATGACAAGGCCTGTATATAAACTATAGTGTCATCATAGAAATAAGCTCTTAAGGTTTAAAATTAGATTGTGAATTGTGAATTTGATTGCTTGTCAGCTGATGTACATGATGAAACCAGCAACGTGAATTTCACATAAAATATCACATATCATATACGTACATCACATATCTACATGTAGCCATATCTTCTTCATTTGGAGGCTTTTTTACCTGGTTGTGGTGTCTAACTGGCCTATGTTTATGGGGTCAGGTAACTATATAATCATGGTAATGTTGATCAACAGCCAATCAGAACCAAGGATTCCATGTAAGTTACCATTAAGTTAACATAATGGTAAATTTTTATGCAACGGGACCCAGAATATCTACAGTGTAAATGCCATGATGTGGGGTTAATTACCTTTCTCCGCCCCCTGAATTAGCATATTTGACAAAACATGTCCTCAGTTTCTGAGACAAAACATATCTTCAACTTCTAAGGCATCTAATTCTAAACCTAAGAGCTCATTTCTACATGTACATGTATAACACTATAGTTTATACATGCCTTGTCATGGTGGCCAATGCATTTATGCAGTGCAGTATATTATGTACAGTACATTGTAATTTGTATACTGTATAGCCACTATGGATAATTAACATTTTTTTTAATGTAAGATATATTTCACAAATATCCGTAAAACCCATAGTAGAGGAATAAAAGCGATATAGCTCTATGAAGCTGCTTGCTATTGTTGACCTCGTACCACCTAATATCGAAGAACCCCAGGACGATAAAATCTACTTTTTGGCTGAAAAAAGGCTATAAAAATTGAAAAATTTAGGTACAATTACCTTTTAACTCTACAAATAATGGTTTAAAAGTATTAATAATAGGAAAAACAAATTGCCTGCCCCCAAATACATATGAATAGACACCAAAACCAAAGAAAAAGACCACCAAATAAAGAAGTTGTGGCCAAAACTGTGATTTGGGGTGGTTTTGGCGGCCATTTTGGATTTTGGCCCGGCACACTTTTTTCTCGGACCCAAGACAAAAAATATTGTCATTTCATGTTGAGATACATTACAAGGAACACAAAAAAACTGTTCCCATATTGAAATTACAAAAAAAGTATTTTTGACCCATGTATAGCCCACTCCTAATATAATCATTTTTTTTTGGGGGGGGAGGCTTTTCTAATTTCTCGGTCAAACCCATCCTTGCAGGCGCGCCGGAACACTTTCAGTTTTGGGGGGGCAAAATCCCGAAGGGGGCACAATATTTTTGACAGCGTGAGATACCGAAGCGATCGAGCGGGAGAGGCTGTGCCCCCCCCCCCCACGGTAAGGATTTTCTGTAAAAATGGAGTATAAAAGTTGCGTTTTTAAAAGCATTCAAAAATAAATTTCTTGAGAATTAAACAGTCTTGAAGTTCTCTCCTCCCTTCTGACCCAGACTGGTGTTTCTTCATGATCAGGGTCGCAGTTCCAGCAAATTACGAGCCTTATTGCAAACGAAATTGTTTCAAGCAAACCAATGTAATATAAGCCTTTTAAAGACTCTAAGATGACAAACATGACCTACACAGCCGGGGGCCGCCGATCGAGAGGGCAAAATTCACAAAATTCACCAAAAGTGTGCACGAAATCCTTCAATTTTATTCTAGAAAATGCAAAAGCTCCCCCATCACAAACCCCCTCGCTCTTAAGTTTCTTCGAAAATTTAGGTCTTGCAGCCCCACCCACTCCCGGATTGGTTTTTTTTTATTTTTGCAAACGTCCATGAATAACAAAAGCTGGGATGAACCAGAGAACATAGCTGCCATCTCGATCTGATTAGTAACAGGTAATGGGAAGAAGTTTTGGAATCTAAAATACATAAGTGCTATATCATATGAGCTGAAATAGTATCAGACAAAACGCCTTCCAATCATGCCAATGAAAAGGAATAGAGGAAAATACGGGGCTGTGAAAATATCTTAAGACTTTTTTTATAGTAGAGCAGTACTGTAACGCTTTTTTTTCTTTTATATTCTTTATTTACATTTTTATTCATATCTCGGATAATATGAGTCCGGTCAAGAAGACACTTTCACAGATGATTTTATTTTTTTCATGTCTAAACATTATCTCTAAGTTGCTTTCGAGTGGGATTCACCATTTTCACAAATTATAAATTATAATCCTCTACACATGATTATTCTGTGTGTAATTTTCTGATAACATGTCTATATTGAGTTGAAATGACCTTGGTATTTTTTAGGGCACTGACTTGTTATCACTGTATTAACTCAATTTATATTTAGTTGAAAATGAAATAATTGAAACAAGTTTCTCGAGATGTTATGGTTTCTGGGCTTGACAGCTATGACATAGATTCCATATGTTGCTCGAGTAATGTGTTCACGCGCGTTAGTGATATCGGGTCCGGTCTGAGCGTTTCTGGGCGACCGCGCGTTTGTTAGACGACACAGCCAGCATCATAGAATTATAAACCTAATCATTGGTGGACCACTATCAATTTGCCATTCGCTTTTAGTCTGAAATGTATTCATTAAAAGGTTAAACGTTATCACACTGTAATAAGATGGAAAATGGGCTTATCAAAGGTATGTTTCACAGAGGAACTGTTCGTCAAAAGACGCTAGGCTTACTATGATAATGTATTTGCCCCGTCAGGGGCAAAATTTTTTCATTTTTGACAATGGAAATGACAATTTTCAGGCGGAAAAGTGCCTTCGTTTACTTTTGTCCTTAAATAATTTATCATTTTTCTACTTTCAGGGGGGCACATGGGGGGGGGGGTAAAATCTCGTTTTGCCCCCCAAAAAAATTTATTTGGGGGGGGGGCAAGTGCCCCCCTGTCCCCCGCTTCCGGCGCCCTTGCATCCTTGCAAAAAAAGCTAGATTCGCCCCTGTGTCCAGAGACATTCCACATCCATAAACTTTAAGAGTAAAAGATTTCGATTATCACTAAAGACTTTCGTTTTTAATTATTTCACTAGCACTACATGCACGGTATACCAACAAATGACAGATTGAATTCATATGCTGAATATCACTTTTCATAAGTACCGCGATTTACGAATTTGCGGAGTGGTCTTGTAAACACGAATCTCTCAGAGTTAAAAATGACTCAAAATGAAACTCTGCATCTGATCTGGACAAACATCCCTTCCTGAAAGGGTTGCTGAAAAATAAACCAGAGATATGGAGGTAATCTATGTTGATTATTTTGGGGTAGGCCTATCGTTGGGTGTGAGTAAATACGATTCCTATTCGCGTTCACGTTCACATCACATCACTCACTCAGCGAAGGCCAATCGTCAGGGGTTCCGCACCCGGCCGTGGCCGTGGGCACGTTTTTTGGTGAGCTACTGTAATGAGGAGGAGGCTAAGCGACCATCGGCTCGCCAGGGCAGTGCAGCTGTGTGCGAAATGCGCACTTGGACTTTTGAGTTTGACTTTGTACAGTCAGTGGGGGGGGGGGGGCATTATCGTGATATTGGGAACCACCGTTCACTTCATAGTCTAGACATTCACATTGGCCTAGTACAGCAGCGCTTTATTTAGTCAGCAGTAGAGGCGCACGGCCAATATGGGAGACTCTCTCCAATAAGGGAGACAATCTCCCATATTGGAGACTTGCTTTGCAAAAGAACAAAAGAAACAACACCAACAAAAGCATGATTTTTTCCACCCAAACTTTTGTCCCACTGAGGTCAGAAGCCCATTTGTTTTGTGTGTGGATGACAACAAAAATCCTTATAAAAACAAAAGTAGACGGTGAAAAGGGGTAATATTTCATGAGGAATCTGCTTATCACATTTTTATTTGCCGCCAAGGTAATCCTTTTTAAGCAAATGTAAACAAAGAAAATTGGTCTCCCAAACTGGAGACTGTCTCTGAAATTGGATACCCAAATTCTTTATAAAAGTCTCTGATATTGGAGATGAGCTCTCTCATGGGAGACAGTCTCCATTATTGGCCGTGCGCCTCTACTGGTCAGTCACACGCACGGTTCCCTATTTCCACCTCCATTCACTTTGTACACAAGTGCGCGTACACAAATCTACGAGTGGTTCCCAAAGGCAAAACCACGATTTGGCCGATGGGGGTCGGGTGTCCGGACACGTACCGTACTAGCATGACTAGTTTTGAAGCACTTTTTTTGATTGAACTTAACCCAGCCCAGTCCAGGGAACTCCTGCCCGCGAGCGGGCGGGAGCCCAGGACCTTACATGTAAAAGGCATACTCACCTGACAAGCGTGAAGTATGGTCAAAATAATTCTCCGAATAAATAGTTAAAACAGAAATCAAGCACTTACCACGATTATATGGATGAAGGTCTAACGAGTGGCAGTTTCCTGACATCTGGGCACAAACTGGAACCTCAAAAAAACGAAAATTTCTCTACTTCTACCCCAGTCTTGATCGGCCATTTTGTTACGATTCATAACAAAAATGGCCGATCGAGACGGGGGTAGAAGGAGAGAACTTTTTGTTTTTTTGAGGTTCCAGTTTGTGCCCAGATCATGTCAGGAAACTGCCACTCGAGTCGTTAGACCATCATCTATATAATCGTGGTAAGTGCTTGATTTCTGTTTTAACTGTTTATTCGGATAACTATTTTGACCATACTTCACGCTTGTCGGGTGAGTATGCCAAATTACACGTAAGGTCTTGGGCGGGAGTTCCCTGGGCTAGATTGCACTAGGCCTAATATGAATTTAATAGTCATAGATCTCTATAATAATATTTCCCACTCATTCTATATTTCTATGAACAAGGTTTATCATGATAACCTAACTCCTTAGGCTTGGCCAGGAGGCTTCTAGATCTAAAGAGTAAAAATAATTTACTAACGTAAGGTTACTCTCATACGAAGCCAGTTTTATTAAATACATTTGTGTGTACATGTACCACTAACCACTCATCCTACGAATGAGGTTATGCCACTAACAAGTAACATGACTAAAATAAAAGTAAAAAACCTCAAACTTTCGCTCCCGAGATTTCTACTTTCTCTCTAAAAGATCTAGCCCTATGTGCATGGGATACAACTTCATTTCCGACATTTCTATGCTATGGATTTTATTTTTAGACAAGAATTCATTAAAAAAATGAGAAAAATATCATTAAAAGAAGGAAGAGACTTGCCCGATGTTTACGCCGCCATCTTGTATAGTATTGTTCATCACCCACGGTACCGACGCTTGCGTCAAGTGCATCAATATTTTTTTGTTTTGTATAAATTCCATGCAGCATGACTATTTTCTGGATGAGGCTGAACAAAAGCCTTCTCTTAAGTATATCTCATCCAGAAATCTCGGTTTTGGCTTGCACTAGCTTAATAGTACTAACACTTGCAGTCTCCAACCACCCTGTGTGTATGGAGTTGAGCTAGCTACATGCTGGCTGACTACTCATCGCATGCAATACCATGATGTTTATGACTACATGTAGATATAGGGTCTTTGCTGAGGAGTATGATGAGTGACTGATTGTGAAATGTTGATTGAACAGAACTACGCAGTTTGTCATCTCTCTCAGTCTCTGTCTGAGTGTCTCTTCTTTTTATTTGCCTGCGGCTTATGATTTTGTGTGTGTGCTCGAAATTTGAGTGCACACACTGATAGCACTCACACCAAAGTCAGCAATGGAGGTGCCTACTGCCTAGATATGGTCAAGTTTCCCAGCCAGATCCAGGGGTATTATTATTTGAAAAAAATGAGGTTGAAAAAAACCCCCAAAACAGTATACATGGATCCCATGGTCCCACCCATCTTTTTCCATGATAAAAAAAAGAGAGAAAAAAGGGCATTAATAATAATATACATGTATGAATATACATGTACATGTATGCATGAAAAAGCCTGAATTCCCCATCTCAACGTCATGCATGAACAAAAAGCACTGCATCTCGCGCATGCAGCCCTGTTCTGTTCAGAACTGTTATGTAATGATAAAAACTAAAGTTGTAAAAAAAAATCTTGCTTTCTTATTTTTCAAAAGTCCACATATTTTCATTTTCATCCTTAAATTTGATTTTTGATATTTTTTTCAGCATCGTGTTTATACAATTATTATTATAACGTTTTCTTGTCTTTAATAGTACATTGCAGGAACAGTATAAAATTTGGTCTAATAAAATGTATTGTATGTTTTTACAATTATTGTCTCTCTCTCTCTATCCCATTCTGCCTCTCTCTCTCTCTTGCCTCTCACTCTTTCTCTTATTCATCTGCTCTCTGTTCCTCCGTTCTCCATCTATTTCCTGATGTAGGGCTCTGACCATCTCTTTCAGCTGGATGAAGATGACCTGTTTAGCAGTGACGTAAGTAGAAACAGAGTGCTTCTCTCTAAATTCATGAATAAACATGAGATCATTTGTTTAAGTCATTGTGAATCAAGTGAAAAGTATTTAGAACCTTTGTTCACTAGATGACATCCATCTTTCAAAAAAAAAATGCATTGGGTTTGTCTAACGATAAAGAAAATGGTAAGTTCTTCATTTTTACAGTTCTTGAATAACAAAGCACATCAGACATTTGTG
Source organism: Lytechinus variegatus (assembly GCF_018143015.1). Classification (NCBI taxonomy): domain Eukaryota; kingdom Metazoa; phylum Echinodermata; class Echinoidea; order Temnopleuroida; family Toxopneustidae; genus Lytechinus; species Lytechinus variegatus. The sequence continues at coordinate 14,675,629 of NC_054752.1, forward strand.
TGGATGTGTCATGGAGCAATGGTTCTGACCTGTGCATCACAGGGTTTGGTTTGAGTATTCCTGTACATGTAGGAGTTGATAATGGCAATATTAAGCGTACAAAATTTGTATGCAGCAAAACTAATGTAATTTGATGTCTAGGAGGATAATATTTTGTAAGTGCTTAGGTGCTGTGTCTTTAATTGGCTGGTTTATTGATGTTCTATATTATTCCTAAGAGGAACACTGCTTCTTTGGTGATCACTGTTTCTCTTTAAACTCCAGAAAACCAAAAATATGTGGCCTATCTTATAATGTTAACAAGTGGCTGGTTATGACCTATCTTTCCATACAGAGCTTTCTAGAGGAACTAGAGCAGGCAGATAAAGTAGAAAATGCGGTCTCCAAGCACAAGCAAACTGTGTCCCGTCCTGGACACCAACAAAACACCTTTAGCAAGACCCACACGACTGTACCCTCTATGCATGCAAGGACTGCAACATCAGGTGTACCTCCGGCAAGAACTCCTGGAGGAGGAAGAAAGTTTTCCTTCAAAAGTAAAACTTCACCTGAAATTCCATTTCCGCCATCCACTGGTAGCTGTAAGCAAGGAGCCCTCCCTATCAGTACTGGAGAAAGGATCGGGGTCGATTGGAAAAAGAATATAGGTTTGGTCCAAGAAAATAGAAATCAGCTCACTTCAAGTAGGAAAGATCCTGTGAATCCAATGCCAAATGTAAACAGTAATAAACTTCCTCAAAGCATGGCAAAGATTCCATCTCCATTAGCAAATTTGAGACAGTTAAATTCAAAGCGATTTACCCCAGTTACTCCCGTGAAAACAGTGTCAAAGGAAGCTTGTGATAAGAAAAATCTTGGAAGTGAGTCTTCCAGTACTCTTGATACTTCCCTTGATGAATTTAAAGAGCCTACTTCAGCAAGCACGAGTGTTAGCCATAAAAGTCTTGGGCAGTTGCGTCCAACAGGTTCAACTTTGCAGAACAGTAGACCCCAGATGTCAAGTTCAGATGCTGTCCAAGGTGCCCATGGAACTGTTACTCAAAGTATATCTAGACCAACCAAACAAAGTCCTGGGATTGTTAGAAAGCCTGTGATGACCTCGCCACCTCAAAGGCCATGTACCCCTCATCAACAAGGCACACCGCAAACAATTAATAAAACTCCTCAAACCCCTTTATCTTCCAGGGTTGGCTCAATGCCTTATGAACAGTTCAACAACAGAACCAACAACAGGTCATCCATGAACACACCCGCTCCTGCTGGTGCCTTCCAAGGAAGACAATCATGTGCAAATATGCAAGTGAGACATAATGTAGGACAGTCTCCAAGTACAGGGTCAGGTAATGCCAATCCAGGATATAATAATCAGAGTAGAGGTGTTTCATCTTATAATCAAACCCCTCCACCCCGTAGGCATGACCTGCAATATGGCACTAATAGTCATAGAACAACTCCAGGAAGTACAGTCGCAACCCCCGCTATGCATGGGAGAGGCAAGAACTTTCCAGGGAGGGGACAACCCCAACAAGATCACACTCCCGTCGCAGGACATGCTCATCGGCAACACACCCGGTAGCCGGACATGCCCAACAACAGCGAACTCCTGTTGTCGGCCATGCCCAGAGACAACATCCTTCCTCGAATAGACCACCTTTTAATCAGAGACAGTCCACACCTGGTCAACCTTCCCGACCAGTCTTGACACCCAGAGTGGCCCAGCTTTGCAAAGGATCGGGTCCCAGTCCTGGAACGGGTTCTGTCCACGGCGGGACCAGGAAATTTCCAGGACCTGCTGGATTGCTCCCCAAGCTGGTATGAACATTTTGTTCATCATTTTCTCCTTTTAACCTCCTCTCCATAAAATGTTGAAGTTCCAAAACATTCCTCCCTCAAGTAAATGTGAAATATCAGTGTATGATGGTCAAAATATTTGTTTATTTTTTCTGTCACTTTTCTTCAAATCCTCTTATTTTCTTAGACTTTGTACATAGACCACTTATTTCCCATCAGCATACATGTGTATTGATTATAAAAACTTTGCATCCAAAATTAAAGGACAAGTCCACCCCAACAAAAACTTGATTTGAATAAAAAGAGAAAAATTCAACAAGCATAACACTGAAAATTTCATCAAAATCGTATGTAAAATAAGAAAGTTATGACATTTAAAAGTTTCGCTTTATTTCACAAAACAGTTATATGCACATCTCGGCCGGTTTGCAAATGAGGGAACTGATGACATCACTCACTCACTATTTCTTTTGCATTTTATTATATGAATTATGAAATATTTAGATTTTCTTGTCATTGTCATGTGAAATGAAGTTTCATTCCTCGCTAAACACATGGAATTCCCTTATTTTAACATTTTGTGCTTCAGGCAATGAGGTCCTAATCATCAAATTCATAAAAATTTAAATATTGTATAATTCAAACAATAAAAAACAGAAGAAATAGTGAGTGGGTGACATCATCGACTCTCTCATTTGGATGTAACTGACTCGTTCATATATCTATTTTGTTAAAAATAAGCGAAACATTGAAATGTCATAACTTTGTTATTTTACATCCGATTTTGATGAAATTCTCAGCATTATGCTTGTCTGATTTTTCTCTTTTTATTCAAATCAACATTTTTGTGAGGTGGACTTTAACTTTAATTTAAGTTACTGTGGATATGATATGTGCTTATGCCTTATGTACATGTACTTACTTATGTAGAGCATTGTAGTTGAGCCAAACTTTCTCCCTGTACTTGCATAACGTTACTTTAATTTCACATAATATAATTTTTATTTTCCTCTTTTCATTCTGGCGTCCTTTTTAACAGAGCCCTGGTCAGAAGCTGAAAGATGCAGCAGCTGCTCTCAAGAAAAAGGTTGAAGAAGAAGAGCTATCTCAGGAAGCAGAGGTCAGTTATCATGAACACCTCCTTGTGCTTGTTGAACTCCGTTTTACTCTGGCAAATATTGTGCTTAGTACTGTCTTACTGTGAACAGAGAAATATTCACACTGCACTAAAGCTAATTGCCTGTTATGTAAGCAAGCAGTGATTTTGTGAGAAAGTCTTTGGAATCAAGGATCATTATCACCATATTATCATCATGGATAAAAGATATAGATCTGATTCATTTTCGTTACTCTGTGAATTTAATCATGAAAAGTTATCGGAAAATTATCATACTGAAAATTACCAACATAGATAAGCACATGCGGGACATTCTATTATAATTGCATGGAGAAATAGCTGACACTAGGCTAGAATGCCATGCTTATTTTGTCAATTTTGGAGCAAATACACATTTTCCACCAGAATGGTTTGGCACTATGCTTTTTGCATACATGCTAAAAGTTGGGTGATCATTTCATTTTTATTCTATTTGCACTCATTTCTAGATTGTTAGCAATGGAACACGTGGCATTTATATTCAATTTTCACAAATTTCACAATAAATGGGCAGCTGTGAATTATGAAATTTGCAAAAAATATAAGCAGTTACTAAGCTGAAGTGGTCGCAGTGCCAGCAATACAACGCCACATCACAATAATTATGAGTTGGTCTGGTAAAGCAGCATTAGCAGCTCACATTTTCACCTTTTTCAGGAGTCGAGTGAAGAGATTTCTGATGTCGGTGATTTTGAGCACGGAGCCTGGTTTAGGATGAAGGCAGAACTTGGCATAAAAGATGGTGATCCATCATCAATCCTTCAACAGAACAATATTAACCTTGTCATTAGAAAGGTAAGGGTGTTTTAAAAGGGCAGTGTAGTAATTGAAAAGAAAGACACAAACCTCCAACTTCTAATATATTACTCATCCCCCCCCCCATTTCTCCTGGGGGTTTTCACTTGTTTTTCACTTTCCTCTTTGATGTTTTCCTTTTTTGTCTCACCTGCGAAGCAAAGTGAGACTATAGGCGCCGCTTTTCCGACGGCGACGGCGGCGGCGGCGTCAACATCAAATCTTAACCTGAGGTTAAGTTTTTGAAATGATGTCATAACTTAGAAAGTATATGGACCTAGTTCATAAAACTTGGCCATAAGGTTAATCAAGTATTACTGAACATCCTATCAGAGTTTCATGTCACATGACCAAGGTCAAAGGTCATTTAGGGTCAATGAACTTAGACCATGTTGGAGGAATCAACATCGAAATCTTAACCTGAGGTTAAGTTTTTGAAATGTCATCATAACTTAGAAAATATATGGACCTAGTTCATGAAACTTGGACATAAGGTTAATCAAGTATCACTGAACATCCTGCATGAGTTTCACGTCACATGACCAAGGTCAAAGGTCATTTAGGGTCAATGAACTTTGGCCGAATTGGGGATATCTGTTGAATTCCCATCATAACTTTGAAAGTTTATGGATCTGATTAATGAAACTTGGACATGATAGTAATCAAGCATCACTGAACATTTTGTGCAAGTTTCAGGTCTCATGATTAAGGTCAAAGGTCATTTAGGGTCAATGAACTTTGGCCGAATCGGGGGTATCTGTTGAATTACCATCATAACTTTGAAAGTTTATTGGTCTAGTTCATTGAACTTGGACATTAGAGTAATCAAGTATCACTGAACATCCTGTGCTCATTTCAGGTCACATGACCAAGGTCAAAGGTCAATGAACTTTGGCCGAATTGGGTGTATCTGTTGAATTACCATCATAACTTTGAATGTTTATGGATCTGATTCATGAAACTTGTACATAAGAGTAATCAAGTATCACTGAACATCCTGTGCGAGTTTCAGGTCACATGATCAAGGTCAAAGGTCATGTAAGGTCAATGAACTTTGGCCATGTTCGGGTTTTTCGTTGAATAACCACCATCATATCTCTGTAAGTTTATTGGTCTAGTTCATAAAAAGTGGTCTAGTTCATTAAACTTGGACATAAGAGTAACCATGTATCACTGAACATCTTGTGCGAGTTAGAGTAGTATTCATAGTCAGCACTGCTGCTATATTGAACCGCGTGATGCAGGTGAGACGGCCAGAGGCATTCCACTTGTTCCTTTTTCCATCTTGTTTTTGCCTCTTCATATTCCTTCTTCTTTATCTTCCTTTCCTTCATTTTCTTCTCATATTCTTTTTTCTTTTCTTCACTTTGCTTTTTTACTTTAATTCCATTTTTCTATTCTAATTTTCTCTCCTTTTTTTTTAACCTATGTATGATATATGATATTTATTTTCTTGTCACATTTCAGTTAATTTTTATTATTTTATATTGTCTTTTTATACATTCACCTGACTTTACAGTCTGTTGTTTGTATTTTTTTTTAATCCCAATGAATATCTCCATACATGTACCTCCTCCTCCCTCCACCTCACAGAAAATCCCAGGTACCATCTAGATAGCGGGAGTGCTATGGTACTAAGAAGATTGTTAATATGTCGAATATCAGGATGTGTTTACAAAACAGTGGAGTCTGACTAAAAGTTATGCCTTAGTTCTGACATGCACTGTATGATATTTGACTTGTTATCGGATTGATCTATATACATTAGCGCACTTCCGTTTAGTGTGATCTTACTATTGCAGTGATGCATTATTTTCCACATGCCAGTCTTGATTAGATTGAAATTTGTTTTCACATTTCAACGTGTTAACCCCCCCTCCAGATTTCATGCTTGTAGATTTTGACACCATCTCTCCTATTTACTTATTGTCAAGACAAGCCTAAAGCAGCTGACAGAAAACAAAGTGACACTTCAGTTTTTGTCTCACCTGCGAAGCAAAGTGAGACTATAGGCGCCGCTTTTCCGACGGCGGCGGCGGCGTCAACATCAAATCTTAACCTGAGGTTAAGTTTTTGAAATGACGTCATAACTTAGAAAGTATATGGACCTAGTTCATGAAACTTGGACATAAGGTTAATCAAGTATCACTGAACATCCTGCATGAGTTTCACGTCACATGACCAAGGTCAAAGGTCATTTAGGGTCAATGAACTTTGGCCGAATTGGGGATATCTGTTGAATTCCCATCATAACTTTGAAAGTTTATGGATCTGATTCATGAAACTTGGACATAATAGTAACCAAGCATCACTGAACATTTTGTGCAAGTTTCATGTCTCATGATTAAGGTCAAAGGTCATTTAGGGTCAATGAACTTTGGCCGAATCGGGGGTATCTGTTGAATTACCATCATAACTTTGAAAGTTTATTGGTCTAGTTCATTAAACTTGGACATTAGAGTAATCAAGTATCACTGAACATCCTGTGCGCGTTTCAGGTCACATACCAAGGTCAAAGGTCAATGAACTTTGGCCGAATTGGGTGTATCTGTTGAATTACCATCCTAACTTTGAAAGTTTATGGATCTGATTCATGAGACTTGTACATAAGAGTAATCAAGTATCACTGAACATCCTGTTCGAGTTTCAGGTCACATGATCAAGGTCAAAGGTCATGTAAGGTCAATGAACTTTGGCCATGTTGGGGTTTTTTGTTGAATAACCATCATATCTCTGTAAGTTTATTGGTCTAGTTCATAAAAAGTGGACATAAGAGTAACCATGTATCACTGAACATCTTGTGCGAGTTAGAGTAGTATTCAAAGTCAGCACTGCTGCAGCACCGCGTGATGCAGGTGAGACGGCCAGAGGCATTCCACTTGTTGTGTATAAGCTTGATATTTTTGAACCAGGCAAGTCTGAAAAAGTTGACATGCAAAGTGAAGAAAATGTACAGGTATCTGTATTTTCAACCTCATTTTTTTGTCCTCAAGGCAAGCCTGAAGCAGCTGACAAAGAACAAGGTAAACCACCTGTGTGTGATGATCAAGACCATCTCCCTCAACAGCAGCGATGCCAGCGTTTGCCTCTGTGATCCCAGCGGTGAGATGCAGGGGACGATTCATCGGAGGCTGATTGAAGAGTACCAGGGAGACCTTAGACCTGGCTCTGTTCTGGTCCTTAGACAGGTTAGTCCAGGACTTGAATGGTTACTGTCTGATTTTATTACTGCAGATAGATTAGATTAGATAGATAGATGGATGGATTCATGGATTTACGGACAGACGGACGGAAAGATAGATAGATGTAGATAGATGGATGGATGGATGGATGGATGGATGGATGGATGGATAGATAGATATGTTTATAGGTAGATAGATGTTGATAGGTAGATGGGTGGACTGATAGAGATATAGATGGATGGATGGATAGATAGATACATTATTCATAAAATAGACAATATCATTAATTACAAGAGCTAATTGCTTTTTTGTATTCAATAATTAGGTTGGAGTCCTGAGCCCATCCCAGCGCAACCATTACCTGAACATCACACCTAGTAACCTGATACAGGTTTTCCCTGGTGAGAGCAACAGCAGACCAGGCAGCCAGAAGACACCAAAGAGAACCAGAAAACACTCTGGACGGTCAACGACCAAGAAGCGTCCATCCGAGGAAGAATCTCCTGGAAATGAACAAAGGTCATCTCCTGTCACTGGCATGGGCTCTGCAACAGGGAGGAGAGGCGAAGATGACGATGGACTTGGGTCAAGTGATGTACCAGATGTAGTTGCCATGGATGCAGATAAATACCTAGAGGATGATGATGCAGGAATATGGGAGGAAATGCTTGAGGATGAGGATGAGGAAGATGTGCTGCTGATGGATTCTCAACTTGGTGCAGGTGATGCGAAACCCGGACTAAATGTTACCAAAAAGGGACCAACAGGAGAGAGACGGGCAGCACAGTCTAAAAACTTGGATGGGGTAAATTCTGCAAAATCATCTTCCTTGTCCATTTCACCTCGTCCCGAGGATCCTGCAATAGCTCAGTTCTCTCAGCCTAAGAAACGATCACCACCAGTATCTTCAGCTGGTACTACATCAACATCCTCTTCATCATTATCATCGTCAGGAGTTTTACCTGTAACAACCAAAAGATGCCATCCTGTGTCATCCAAGCCCATTTCAAGTGTTGTCAAATGTCCTGAGGAGATAAAGAGGCCTTGCCTAAGAGATATTTCTGGTCTTGGTTCAAACACAGGTGGAGGATTTAAACCAGGTGGGCCGAACAAGGGTCTAAATAGCTGTAGAGAAGGTAGGTGGAAAACAGAATATCAGGAGCTACCTTTAAAATACCTCATGTTACTGACTGTAAAACCTGGTTTGCAGGATGTTTACCTCCCCAAAATTGTACATACATCAGGGGAGTGTTTCATCAACATTTTCATGCGACAAGTTGTCAGATCTGACATCTATCTCTTATGTTGATTGGCTGAGAGGTACTGTTACCCTGGTAACTGTCGGATAAAACGTCCGACAAGTTCTTTCATGAAAAGCCCCCCAGGGCTCAAAATTAGCAGTGGCCCGGGGCAACCAAAAATGAGAATCGGGGCCAAATAAAATCTGTAAAAGCCCACACTTGGTGGCCTGATCGGTCTGCCAAAGTTTTGATAAATTGTAATGTTTGTTATAGTTTTAAGGCTACCAAATTTGCTTCCGGGCTACCAAAAATATGAAATTGATGATTTTGATGGTCTAATCGGGCCACCAAGAAAAACATGTTTTCTTCCTAGCAAGTACAAAATGCATGTCAACTATATGAATTAATAGATTAGAAACAAGTTTGACATCTCGTCTAAGGAAAAGATTAGATGTTACAGGAGAGAAGTGGTATTTTGCACTGCAACACTTTTTGCCTTCGAGTCCCACTCTTGTTCGGCGAGTCATGTTTGCACCAGTGTGACGTCGCTATTGTTCAAACCCTTAGCAATTGCTTTCTGAAGGCAAGAAAAGGATTAAGCACAAGCAAAGGTTTATGCATAATAAATAAAGCAGTCGGTGTAAAGGCATGATCTTTTACTTGGCTGGCAATTGTTGTGCTTGAAGCAATTGCTACTTGTTGTGCATCTGACCCAATGTCCTCATTTTGTATGAGATCTACTTTCAAAGTGATACATGAGACATAATTTCTTATCTTTCCCAGAACTGACTTCATCTCCCTTCTTCTTTCTGATTGTTTCCCCTTTCCACAGAGAGTATTGGTGATCTTCTGGACGGACTTGAAGATGAACTGTTTGATGACTTCTGAAGGAAGCATTTATCATCAAGGAAGATTGGGAGAATGTCCTGTGTTCTATGGCCTCTAGGTCTAATAAATCTATTAGCAGACGCTCCACATCATCTAATTTAATACTGTAGATGTGTAACTAGTTTGTCTATACCATGTTGCCTAATGTCTCACTCTGCCTTTTATAATCAGTTTGTCTAATATTCAGTACGAGCCACAGAAACTTTAGCGCTCACAGAGCACTTGTAATAGGCCCACTCATATCTTTCAGATTGTGATGTCAAAGATGTAAATAATGCAGTGTTGATGTAATAGGCACCTAGTCAAATAAAATTTTAATGCAAATTTGATGGTAAATTTATCCAATAAAATACATTTTTAGCTCATACCTTTCACATCACCACTGTTTTGGGGCACATGCATTGATATAATCATGTAATGAGAATAAATATGCACTTTTGAGGGGATTTACCCCCCCCCCAAAAAAAAAAGACTAGGAGATTTGAGCTTGGCGATCATCTGGAGCAATTTGTGTCCTGTGATGTTCACTTTTGGAAAAAAAAACGAAACATTGATGAAAGAGTAGAGTAGATTTGCTGCCTTATAAGGGATACAGATATGGTGTTATGTATAAACTATAAATATGTGTCTAATTCTATGTACACAGTACTGCTGGTTTACATGCCTTTTCTATGTAGGTCACTTCCTAAGTTTGTTATACCCCTTTCATAAACCCCATTAAAATGAATTAGGCGGCTAATAGCAGCATAATTTGGTCGTAAAATTGGAGGAGGACAAGAGTTATCCGCATTACTCTGATGCTGCTATTATCCGCATAATAGCAGCATCGGGACAAGATTTTGAGTTTATGAACGCATTTCCAAATTATGCGGATAATTGCCATGGTGCGGTCACAAGGTCACCCTTTTCCAACACAACCGCATCGGAGGGGGCGTGTCCAGTTGTCATGGCGATTATCCCCCTTTTTCAGGACGGGCGCTCGTAAAAATAATGCGGCTTATTTTCGGAGTTTATGAACGCAATTTTTATTGAATTATCCGCATTACTCTTAGGCGGCTAATTGGAGGATAGGTTTATGAAAAGGGTATTAGTTACCAAACCTGTTTGTGCATGATGTAAAAAGGCCACAATGAAACATGATCCAACCTACCAATCCTCCCTTAACAAATAAGTTTGTTTGCCTTTTAAATATGAAATGTGATATTTTTGATAAAATTATAATTTATTGTCCTTGTAACATGCAATAATGGTAAACCATGCTATCAGGCCTCAGTATATAAAAATAATCTGGGTTTGGGGGTTTGATAACATGTCAAAGTTGCTACTTGCTACTGTTGTAATTTTATTACAAAACAGGCCCCAGCAAAATCTTCACTGGAAGAAAGCATCAATAATTTTGTTTTTTTTACTTAAATCTTCCATTGTGAGGGAAGATTTGTTGTTCATTTTACTTTTCAATGATGTTCCTTATTGTGGCATTTGGTGCTTATCCACAGAGAGGTGAAGGTTATTGTTCACATATGTATACTGTATATGTATACTTAAATATATTTTTAGGGTAAGAAATCAACCTTTATTTTATCACAAACTTAACTTCAGAGTGTGTTAATCATTGAAGTAAAAAAATAAGAAAAAGAGCTATGAAATTAAGCATGTCTACACTAGTACATTGCTGTGCACACTTTTTTGCATATGTGTATTAGTATGATAAAAAAGAACAACTCGGTGCACAAATGAGTGCATTTGTGCAACTCATATTTCATTCAAGAAAACTGTATATTTTAGAGATCACTTTTACTTTTCATTCACAATGCATTCAGCCCACCACTTCACACCGAAGGATCATAATTTGATCCTAACGAGAGAGAGAAAAGGGTATCTACATGTCGCATTTATGTTGTTGAATTATCAGTAGTATCAGGAATTCTTCTATGTTTGATTCAAAAGGTATCCATAGTCATTTGAGAAAGTTATTCTGGAAAAAGCGTGATAGATTGAAGCACTGCTGTAAAACCAAAGGTCATCTCTTGCCACTTATGTTGTATGACTGTAGATACAATCTTATGTGTAGTATACATGTATGTAGAAAGGTGCAAAGATATGTTTTCTTCTCTTTTCTTTTTTCCCCTTGTCAATGTCTTTAAAATGATTTATGTCCCCTATCTTATGATAAAAATTATATAGTACTTTCTCTTTCATTTGCTTTGGCAATTAACCAACATTCTGCAGGAATCCTACTTCAAGGCATGGACGTCTTTCAAAGTGATGTTCAATCATTTGCCATTGTGGAAGAGCCGTGGTGTAGTGGTTCTGACTCTCGTCTTGTAAACAGAGGGTCGTGTGTTCAAATCCCACCGCGGTCTAGCGTCCTTTGGAAAGGTGTTAATCCACGCTTTGCCACTCTCGACCCAGGTGCCAAATGAGTACTCCCAGGGAGTGGAAATTGTGCACTTTTCGTGCCGGATTGAAATGAATCCAATGACCGGGGTAATAATATGCTGTAAAGCGCTTTGGGCCATTCTGGGAAAAGCGCTATATAAAAATTGGCTGTTATTATTTTTTTTGTTTCGATATGCGAGGATAACTGATGAAAAATGCCTGTAGGATTCCCGCAGGAAACACGCAATTCTGAATTTTGATATCATTTTGGAAGGAAATCTTTACATCTTCACAGGGGCTATGAAAAACTTATTTGTAATTGATAGCAAATTCATTCATAAATTGATTGAAAATGTATTGAAAGATGAATTTTAAACTCAAATCAATCCGTACCCTCTGTTGCAAGGGACAGACCAGTTTCAAATTTGCAATTATAATGCTTATGATTGACTTGGGAAGGGGGAGGGGTGATTTGTGATTGATTTTGACGTTTCTTGCAATGCCACCTTACTTTGTATTTGTCTTTACTGACATCCAGATGGAAAAACTATGAATGACTTAAATGCCTTGCAACACTTAAATTCAGTTGTAGTTTGCTAGTTGCATCTTAGATGGGAATAACTGTCTTTTCTGCGGATTTTATTTAAGAATTTCTGTCATTTGTTTACTGATTACTAAGCATAGCCAATGTTAATGGAACGGCCTACTGTACAGGGACTGAAGCTTTTGGTTTAGTAGATGACCCTCAATTCATCGTAAGATTCTTACAGTGCAAAGACCATCATGTACTATTCAAAGATTGAATAAAAACACATAGAACATAGTTACATTGCTTTTATCTGATATTATTTTAATCATGTGTTGAGTTTTATGCTATTATAAATTCTCTATGAATCTGTACTTATTTTTTTTAACAATCAATCAAGAAATGATTCCTGGATCAAATTGGGGCAGCCGGGGACCTGTAACATGTAGCGATTGATTATGGGGCAAATTTTTATGAAAGATTGTACACAATCAACCACTGAAATCAATCTTAAAAATGAGTCCCACAATCAATCATGGGCAGAAATCTCTCCCCCAAGGTAAGGGGACCAGGGGCGAATCCAGGACATTCCAAGGGGGGGGGGGCACATTTTCCCCTGAAAAATCTAATGAGCAAAAAAAAAGGTTATATCACCCAAAATGTAAGGTCATTTCATCCAAAATAAATTTGACAAGCAAAAAATTTCAAAAGGGGGGGGGGGGCACACACTAGAAAAAAATAACTATTACAAATTTTTAATGATGTATAATAGACCACAAATAGGATATTGTCCCTCCCCCTAGAATTTCTGCCCATGCAATCAATTGCTAAGCTTTATGTTATGGAATTTAAGGTTGACAGTGCCACACTCAAAATCTAGGTGTCACGATGTAAAGTTAATATAGCAACTATATCAGCTTAATTAGAATGATGATGATGGTGATGATGATAATGACTTTAATTAAGATGATGATTGTATTGATGATGATGATGATGATAATGACTATGTTGATGAGATGTTGGGGATTGTGGTGATATGGTGATGAGGAGGAGAAGCCTTAGGAGCTCGAGGATGATGAAAATTGCATGATGATGATAATGGTGATGGTGACGATGATGATAATGATGATGATGACGCCGATAATAAGGACAAAATGGTAACAGAGATTAAAGGAGAATGATCCTTTAAGAACAAGATAGCTTGTGTGAAAGCAGAAAAATCAAAGAAACAGATCAACAAAATTTTGAGAAAAATCGGACAAATAATGAGAAGGTTGTGAGCATTTGAATATTGCGATCACTAATGCTATGGAGATCCTCACATTGGCAATGCGGCAAAGATGTGTGATGTCACTGATGAACAACTCTCCCCATTACACTAGTTACACTTAATAAATCGCCTCTTTTATCACATCTATCAGTAGATCAAGTATTCTTTCTATAGGAGGGCATGTAATACAGATTTTTAAAGAATACATCACGGATAAAAGTTTGTATCACCATAAGAAAAAGCAAAAAGAGACATTTTTGGGGTATTTTATAGTCCATCATAGAGAAAGTTGTTCACATGTGACATCACACATCCTTGTCGCATTGCCAATTAGAGGATCTCCATAGCATTAGTGATTGCAATATTCAAATGCTCATAACTTTTTCATTGTTTGACCAATTTTTCTCAAACTTTCTTTATTGTTATTCTTTGATTTTTCTGTTTCAACAAAAGCTTACTCATTCCATGATGATCAACGAGAGTAAAATGTAAAGTGGGTTCATTTTTTTTTTGCTATGCGCCATCTACGACAGCTTTATGATGGGATAAAGAGAAAGTAAGCGGAATTTCTGCGGCGTCCTTCGGCGAATTCTCCTTCGTAATTCTTCAACAAAATTCGTCATCATGGGGAAATCATTTGCCAATTTTATGTGCAAGAAGTTCTTTCACCCAGCGTCCTATGCAAATATTAAACGGGTAAGATAATTTAGGATATACTCAGTGCAATTTGTTTAACGAAAGGAATATTTTTTATTTTTATAATTTTGTCGTTTCTGGATTGCCGGTCCCACTCGTTATGATTTGTGTTGCGAAACGTATTTCCTAAACTCGACTTTCCAATTCCAGTTTCCAAATCTGATTTTCTCTTATCATTGTCAACATATAAAGGCCCTAGTCCAATATGATTCAATTTAGGTTTTCATTGTGCTTGAAATGTAGCATTTGTGATATCTGTTTAGTGCAGTGGACAACCAACCATGTTGATCCATGTCAACTTTCATCAAAAGTCAAACATACTATAGAATAGGCCTACACCATGGACATGATGATGGATAAAGAGTTCGTATCACAATAAGAAAAAGCACAATGCCAAAAAGAGACATTTTTAGGGTATTTTATAGTCAGTCAAAGGGATAGTTGTTCACATGTGCTATCAGTCACACATCCTTGTCGCATTGCCAATCCAATTTTTGAATGTGCATCATCATGATCATTTGGCCTTTTTAAAAATTTTCACCATCTGATCATGGACAGCTAACGAGTAACGTTACTTGTTAGCTGTCCATGGTGTATTCTTTAAAAATCTGTATTACATGCCATCCTCTAGAAAGAACACATGATCAACTGATAGATGTTATGAAAAAGGCAATATAAGTGAAATATGTACTAAAGACTAAAGTAATGGGGAGAGTTGTTCACAAGTGACATCTTTGCAAAGTTTGTTGCATTGCCAATTTGAGGATCTCAATAGTATTGGTGATCGCAATATTCAAATGCTCATAACTTTCTCATTATTTGTCTGATTTTCCTCAAACTTTCGTTGATCTGTTTCTTTGATTTTTCTGTTTTCACACAAGCTATCTTGTTCCAAATGTTTCATTCTCCTTTAACCTAGCTTACCTTTCACAAAGTTTAGTTTCAGGTGAATAATAATGTTGCTTTTCATGTTTCTGATCTTTGTCTAAAATATTTTCAAATTCAACCATTTTACACGTAGTTCATCAAGCCAACTTGGTAATTAAATGTGTTTGTTTTTTTAACAGGTATGGATGGCAGAACAGAGGACTGATGCAGAAAAGAAAAAGCAAGAAGCCTTGAGATCTGAATATGAAAGAGAACAAGACACTTATAACAATAGGTAATATTGTTTGTCATAGTGTAATTGTTCCACTCTTGTAGGGCTCCATTAGCAGACATTCCAACTGATCCATTTTTTGTCTCACCTGCGAAGCAAAGTGAGACTATAGGCGCCGCTTTTCCGACGGCGGCGGCGGCATCAACATCAAATCTTAACCTGAGGTTAAGTTTTTGAAATGACGTCATAACTTAGAAAGTGTATGGACCTAGTTAATAAAACTTGGCCATAAGGTTAATCAAGTATTACTGAACATCCTATTAGAGTTTCATGTCACATGACCAAGGTCAAAGGTCATTTAGGGTCAATGAACTTAGACCATGTTGGAGGAATCAACATCGAAATCTTAACCTGAGGTTAAGTTTTTGAAATGTCATCATAACTTGGAAAATATATGGACCTAGTTCATGAAACTTGGACATAAGGTTAATCAAGTATCACTGAACATCCTGCATGAGTTTCATGTCACATGACCAAGGTCAAAGGTCATTTAGGGTCAATGAACTTTGGCCGAATTGGGGATATCTGTTGAATTCCCATCATAACTTTGAAAGTTTATGGATCTGATTCATGAAACTTGGACATAATAGTAATCAAGCATCACTGAAAATTTTGTGCAAGTTTCAGGTCTCATGATTAAGGTCAAAGGTCATTTAGGGTCAATGAACTTTGGCCGAATCGGGGGTATCTGTTGAATTACCATCATAACTTTGAAAGTTTATTGGTCTAGTTCACTAAACTTGGACATTAGAGTAATCAAGTATCACTGAACATCCTGTGCGCGTTTCAGGTCACATGACCAAGGTCAAAGGTCAATGAACTTTGGCCGAATTGGGTGTATCTGTTGAATTACCATCATAACTTTGAAAGTTTATGGATCTGATTCATGAAACTTGTACATAAGAGTAATCAAGTATCACTGAACATCCTGTTCGAGTTTCAGGTCACATGATCAAGGTCAAAGGTCATGTAAGGTCTATGAACTTTGGCCATGTTGGGGTTTTTTGTTGAATAACCATCATATCTCTGTAAGTTTATTGGTCTAGTTCATAAAAAAGGGAAATAAGAGTAACCATGTATCACTGAACATCTTGTGCGAGTTAGAGTAGTATTTCAGGTCACATGATGAAGTTTCAGGTCACATGATCAAGGTCAAAGGTCATGTAAGGTCAATGAACTTTGGCCATGTTGGGGTTTTTTGTTGAATAACCATCATATCTCTGTAAGTTTATTGGTCTAGTTCATAAAAAAGGGAAATAAGAGTAACCATGTATCACTGAACATCTTGTGCGAGTTAGAGTAGTATTCAAAGTGAGCACTGCTGCTATATTGAACCGCGTGATGCAGGTGAGACGGCCAGAGGCATTCCACTTGTTAGAGTATTTGTTCCTCTTTTTGCTATGAACACACCGATACTTTTTTGGTGTGATTTGTTACTTTTTTTTAAATTTCCGATCATGGAGTATGTAATATACACAGCGTGTGACACTAGCACTGATCCGACAGTCCCAGACCTGTAAAAATCACTGTCTGGCCAGTAATTTGTTGCATGAAAAGAATAAGTAAATTCTTGCCTATGATCACATGTTTAAAAGGGTGAATTCTCAATTTTTCCAAGGAGAGTCATTTCACATTTTTTTCACCGATCTCACTACAACAGGCTGGCAATTGTTACGTTGAGACAAAACTTAAAAATACTCTTTTTTGTCAAAAAAACTTTCTTTTCCTTTTAAGAACACTTTTTTGTAAAGGGTTGACAGGTCTGCATTAGGCAAATTCAGAAAAACAGTTTCTGACCTCACCTTTTGAATAACACTACCAGGAGGATGAGGGTCGTTTTTTCCTCCAAAACAATAATTTTCCCCCTACCCCCAACCCCAGATGACATATGTGGTGACTTTCATTCAATGACCTGAAATGAGCAGAGATAAATCAAATTTGTGTCTTGAAATATTTATATTTGGGGGGGGGGATAGGAATGCAGCAGCACAAAGAATGTATTTGGGGATGAACAACCGATACTTTCTTTTATTTTTGCCTATTCATACTCAGGCTCTTTGTGGCATTGAATGACGATGCCCTTTTTAAAAACATGGTTAGGTATTTGGAGACATCAATGAGAAGTAATGCAGTATTTAAATGGAAAGTCCACCCATACCTCAAGTTAGATTTCCCAACTGATTTTCATATTTCGTGACCATCTGTTATCCATCTGCAATCCCACAAACTGAATTTCATGTTTCTATACCGTTTTTGTGTATTATCAGTCATCGGTCCCACAAACTGATTTCCAAGCTTTGTACCATCTATTATCAATTTACAGTCCCACAAACTGTTTTTAATGTATCTATCACCATCTTGATTCGCTATACAGGCAGCTAATGGGTGATGTACGGGTGAAGCATGGCCTGAATTTCATGTACGAACCGCCCAAGGGCATGAAGCAGGAAGAGAAGGAGGATGGGGATCAGGAGTACAAGTTTGAATGGCAGCGTGGGGCTCCTAGAGAAGGCTACGCCAAGGACATGGAAGTCACCGACCAACCCTTTGGTATTGCTGTCCGCAACGTCAAGTGTATCAGATGCCACAAGTGGGGCCATGTCAACACTGATAGAGAGGTATGTGGTTTTCGGGGATGTTGCATGAAGCCGGTTATAAATTTATGCATTATCAGGTGGGTGTTTCATAAAGCTGTTCGTAAGTTAAGAGCGACTTTAAGAACGACTGGTGATCCCTTCTTGCGGTAAGTGGTATCTTGAATTGGCGATGGTTAAGCGCGTAAGAAAGGTTCACCAGTCGTTCTTAAAGTCGCTCTTAACTTAAGAACAGCTTTATGAAACACCCACCCGGTTTATATCACCCATTTGATCTTTTTGACCTAGTAAATTGGGTGAACACGGGTTTGTCTCACAAAGAAATTGATTAAATCAGATTACAGAATTCATGCCCCAAAAATGGTCTACTAAAAGACAAAATCTTGCATAACTAAATTCACCACTTGGCATGTTTGATCCTGAAATGGCTGGAAGATGTAAAAAAAAAAAAATTGTTCTCTCTAATTGATGTCATCCATTTGAGTTCAAGTATCAGCACACACATGAACCACGATGGGAATTCCATTTGCCCCCATGAATAAAAGTGCCAAGCTTATTAACATGGAGGCATCTGAGCATGTCTCTGAGCTTGACCAATATTGTGTTTCTTTCAGACACTATTCATCAGAATTCAAGTAAGTCATGTCACACACTCACCTTTTTATGCTTGGAAAGTAGTGTGATACAACTTTCAGAAGGATATACAAGTCTTGTATTTACCAGTACCCTGCTATCTCTATGATACAACACATTTTATTTTGACAAAGTTCCCATTGCTTTCATCTCCAGTGCCCAAAGTTTGACCAGACCAAGGACGATGAGATTGCTGGACCCAGCACCGACAAATCTGACCTGATGGAGGATATGAGAAGGGATGGGCTGGCTCTGAAACAGAACGTCCTTGGAAGGAAAGTCAATGAGGATGCTAAAAATCAGGTGAGATTACTCTGTATGCAAGTAGATGTCTGTTGTATATTTTTGTGTACTGTACATCACCCATTAGCTGCCTGTATAGCGATTCAAGATGGTGATAGATACATTAAAAACAATTTGTGGTACTGTTGATTGATAAGGCATGCCAATCCCTGTTATCGGACATGATGGCTTTAAAAATAGCGGAAGAGTGCTTGCCTTTCAATCTCTGACTGATCTATACCAAACACTTGAAAAATGGGACCCTCCACCATAGTGTCAGGCGCTCAATTTACATGTAAGGACAGTTCATAACAGCTGAATTGCCTTCCCTTGGAAATACCTAGGTTGACATCCTTATGTGACCTCGCCTTGGAATGTAATATGTACTAGTACAGCTTTTCTTTGCATGTTGGAGAATCCTGATGGATGGGAGGGAAGAGAATGGCATTTGGATGTCACATCAAAATATCTGTCATTTTGGATATCATTATTTTTTTCCTTTTTAACTTTTAATTTCTCCTTTAATTTCATTTTGCTATTGTTTGATTGAAATGACTATTGCGAGAACCGGTAATCGAAACAGAAATATGGTTTTCAGGTATTGGATCAGATTTGTCTTTATTTTTCTCCCGACATCTAAGTTTGGAGGGGTACACCATGTATATACATTCTGGAGGAATCAGCGTACAGTTTAACTTGTGGTTTGGCGGTCTGTCTGCCAGAAGTCCTGCCGGTCAAAATACTTCCCAAGTTTCTCTAAATTACTCTTGAAACTTGGCACACACCTCTGTTTTAGTGTCAAGACATATCTTTTTATTGCATTGCCATGGTAATGACATGTTATGCCAATAAGTTAGAGAAAAAATTGTTATATCCTATTTTATTTATAACTCGTTTGTTTTCATGATTTTAAGGCATAATAATATGTTACCTTCTCACTTCTAACATGAAGTTGATGGACAGTAATAATTGGAATTTGAATCTAATTAATCGCCCTGAATTTTATTTGATATTGCAGAAATTTGTTGGCAGCAGTGACGAAGAGGATGATGATGTGGAACCAGAAGAAGCTTTCCTCAAATCACTCTCCATGAAAGACAAAGTGAAACTACTTAAGTAAGTATGCTCATGCTTACATTGATCCAAAAAGAATTTGTATGTTTCACAATTCATACCCCACCAACATTCATTATAACGAGAGGCCTAGTTTTTCCACTTACTGGTCAAACTTTTCCTTTATGGAGCATTTGCTGCAAATGAGAATGAAAACATTACAAAAAAAATTAACTCGGCAAGGAACCCAAAGCATGGGGAAGAATAATGACTTCTTTAAAAAGAAAATGACAGTGGTTCTGTAATAGGAAAGAAGTACGATGACTTATGCAGAGTGTTGAGTACTATTTTGTTTACCAATCTGTTGGGATTAACTTGCAGGACGGCACAATAAGCTCACAAAAGTTGTAAAATGTGCAAATGATTTTTTTTCACTTGTTTTGTATCCCTTTGTATACTTTTTAAATTGTTTAGAAATCGTACAGTGTGGAACTTGCCGCAGTTGAATCTACCGGGGTTGATAAAGTGGCTCTTACTGAATATTCATCTCAAGAAATTGACTAAAATATTTCAGTGAACTTGGGACGTTATAATAGGAATCCTAATCTAGGCATGCGACCTGTAGATATAGGCTTTTATGAGCCGAGCAGAATGATTTTGTGCATTTGTTTGACACTGTAAGGGCATATTTTTGTTTATTTGCTACATATTTTTGTCCTTGCAAAAAAATATAATAAGACAGTACTTTGCCAAGCTGATGCACATGGAATTGGATAATAATTGATTGAATTATGTATTTTTCCTAATTGCAGGAAGTTGGAGAAGATGGAGAAGAAGCAGAAGCGTCTAAATTCGAAGAGCTCTAAGAAGAAGAAGGACATGAAGAAGATAAAGAAAAGAAGAAAGACATCGCACTCATCGGATGATAGTGATAGCCACTCAGATGAACGAGGGAAGAAGGACAGAAGGAGGGAGAAGGAAAGACAGCATGGTGGAAAATCCAGGAAAGGACATTATGCTGAATCGTCTTCGGATGATGAACATTATGAGAGAGATAGAAAGGAGAAAGAACGTAAGCATAGTGCAAGATCAAGGAGAGGACATCACTCTGAAACATCATCAGATGATGAAGTTGATGACAGAGTCAGAAGGAACAAACAACGTAAGCATAGTAGAAAATCAGAAAAAGGACACCATTCTGAAGCCTCTTCGGATGATGATAGTCTTGATGAACGTGGAAAGAGAGATAGGAGAAGAAGAAAGGAACAAGGACACAATGGAAAATCGAGGAGAGGGCGGTATGCCGACTCTGATTCAGAGAGTGATTCAGGAGAAGAGCGGAGCAAGAAATCAATCTCAAAGCATCATGGTGAAAGACGGACAATCAAACGGGAGCTGGAGAGCGATGGGGAGAGTAGGAAGAGAGATAGGAAAGATGATCGGAGAGAGGAAAGGAAGATGAAGAGAGAACCGAGAAGGGATAGCGAGGAGAGAAGACATAAGAAAAGTAACGGGAGGGAGGAGAGTGACGGACACAGAGAAAAGAAAATCAAAGTCGAACGTTCTTATTCGCCAAGCCGTGATAGATATGAAAGGAATGGAAATGATAAGCGGATGAAGGAGGATGACCAGATGGATAGAAGACAAAAGAACGAAAGATCAGTCGGTCAAAACGATGACAGACATAGAGGAAGAGCTTCCAGGGACTATGAAGATGATGTGAATACTTACAAAGAAAGCAGAAGGGATAGAGACAGGGATGGAGGAAAGAGGGATAGAGAAAGTAGAAGAGAGCACAGAGACGAGGATAGGGGTCATCATCGCCATGGTGACCGTGGTGGACGATGAAGCATCCCTGGCCTGAAAGAGAATGGTAAGATATTCAATCCAGTATGTAGTGATAATCTTAGTTCTGTGAACTAAATGTGGTTGCAAGACTAGCACACTTTGGATGATGGTCTGGTAAAGAAGTTGCTTGACTAGAGTATGTTTCCTCATTACCCCTCTCACTATTTCTTTTGTTATTTATTGTTTGAATTATACAATATTTCAATTTTTACGAATTTGACGATTAGGACCTCCTTGCCTGAAGCACAAAATGTTAAAATAATGGAATTCCATGTGTTCAGTGAGGAATGAAACTTCATTTCACATGACAATGACGAGAAAATAAAAATATTTCATATAATAAATTACAAAAGAAATAGTTAGTGATGTCATCAACTCTCTCATTTAGATGTAACTGGCTCGTTCATATAACTATTTTGTTGAAAATAAGCGAAACTTTAAAATGCCATAACTTTCTTATTTTACATCCGATTTTGATGAAATTTTCAGTGTTATGCTTGTTGAATTTTTCTCTTTTTATTCAAATCAAGTTTTTGTTGGGCTGGACTTGTCCTTTAATGTCTTATTGTTCTTTCTTGTCAAAAGTTTACAGTATAATATAATGTAGGCCTCTAATCAATGACCGTGTTTACACTTAATCAACTTCTGCATCGGCAGTTGGTGCGCATTTCATTTACTTTACAATTGTGACGTAATTGTAAGCGCATGGATCCAGCGTTTTCTTTATTATGGCGTATATTGTTGGTGTGCGTATCATTTCAGGTTTTTGCATCGGCTCGCGGTTCTGATCCGGGAGCTGTAACAGCATGTAAACGCAGTGCAAGATAAACCAATAGCCGATTCTGCATCGGCTTTTGGTTCTGAACCAATAGCCGATCAAGTGTAAACACGGTAAATGTAGCACACTAAATTCTCCATGCCTTTTGCTGGGTATGAAAACATTTTTTATGAAAGTGGGCATGGCAGACTACAAACATCAATAATTCAAAAAAAATTTACCTCTCTTTTCCTTTTCCTGAACATGTTTCAGGAAGAGCCGTGGTGTAGTGGTTCTGACTCGCCTTGTAAACAGGGGGTCGTGTTTTTGAATCCCACCGCAGTCTAGCGTCCTTTGGCAAGGTATTAATCCACACTTTGCCACTCTTGACCCAGGTGCTAAATGGGTACCCGGTAGGATGCGAAAGATATTTTATGTTTGAATTTGCCAGCGCCATAATGAGGCTGTGATGAATGCAAGGAATGCTCCCCAGGGAGTGGAAATTGTGCACTTTTCGTGCGGGATTGAAATGATTCCAATGACCGGGGTAATAATATGCTGTCACGCGCTTTGAGCTTTGGGACAAGCGCTTTATAAAAATTGGCTATTATTATTATTATTATTATTATTTGAATTCACTGCGTTTCACTCCCATATGTTCAAGTTTCTATTATGGCGTAAAATATTCTAACTATATTATTTCTACGAATGAGAATGTGCACGTATGAATTGACGTTGATTCACAATTTGGTGTCATTTATAAGGTCATGTATGAGGTTATGAAGATGTTGAAAAAAATGTAACTTAATGAGGTTGATTATACTGTTATTCAGCGATTATTAGAGGCTTGGTCCCACTGGCTGACAAAGCATATTCATCACCAACACTGATCATATAAAGTGTATGTGGAAAAGCGTATTATTATTGCTTGGAAAACGACCCGACATTTGTCTGGAATTCACTGCTTATTTTGCTGAATTCTCAGCAATTACACAATATCTTCCAGACTCGTTTGGCACATTTATTTATTTGTACCAACAGACATGTGTGGGCGGTCATTTCATTGGGTTCTGCATGAGCTCATTTTGACATTATTACCGCAACTGGCATTTATCTTTAAGTCTACGTTATAAAAGTGAAATATATCACTGAGTTGGGATGGTAGAAATTGCCTATTACAAATGTTTAAAACTCCCATTCCAAATAAATCTATGAAACAGAAGAATTTATTCCAGATAATTATAATTTTTTTTTATCTTTAAATCACATTGGGTTGTATCGTGCATTTGCAAATCATGGTAATTTTATTTCTTGTAAATAGTTGTATATACACTGTATGAGTATCCTGAACATAACTTTGCAAATTTATTTGTAAAAGAATCATATGACAATCTAAATATCTTGAGCTTTGAATCAATCTTTGTTTCAGCATATGAATTTTGTGTAATTTGTTCACTGATAGTAGATTACCTACTGTGAGAATATTACATCGCCTCTATGGAAGCCTGGATTGCCCACCAGTTTGTAAAACGCTGGTCTTGCAAAGTCGGTTTCGAAACCCCGTTGCGGTTGTGTGATTTTCTCACATTACTTTTTTCCCCATGAATTTGTGATTCATTGAAGGGGAAGTTCACCCTGACAAAAAGCTAGAGAACTTCCGCTTAATTGATGCCAACCGAATATGAATGACTATTGAGAGGGTGTATTAAAAAGGGCGAGAGGAGGAGGGGAATAATGGAAAGGGTGATGGAGGAGCGAGAGAGGGAGGGGAGGGTCAAGTGAAAGCAATTTTTAGGGAGCGGAGATATTGGTAATATGAGGGAGAGGTGGTGCTGACTGTATACAGAATATCAGAAATAAAATGGACGATGATTGGGAATACGAGATTTAAGCCTGAATGCAATGATGAGGGGAGAAAAGTAGAAAGGTGGGGTAAATTAGCTATCGTCTCAAAATGTTCGTGAATTGTGGACATCCTACAGATAGAAATTTCTGGAAGGATTGGTCGAATCACATTGTTTCTGGGCTTGTGATATTTAAAATGACAGCCAGGGCTCTTTCTTGTGTCGTACACTCCCTTGCCACCCCACCCCCTTCCTATCTCCCATCCCCGATGTCATTTCCTCGATCCATTCTTTCCATCTTTTTTTCTATATGATATCTCTCACCCCCACCCCTTATTTAACCACTTCTCACCCAACTCCTCTCTTCTTAGCTCCCATCCTCTATGTCATTTCCTCGATCCATTCTTTCCACTGCATACTCTATTTTTCTATCTGTTTCTCACCCCCACCCCTTCTTGAAACACTTCTCACCCCACCCCTTCTCTTCTTAGCTCTCTTCCCCTCTGTCATTTCCTCGATCCATTCTTTCCTCTGTATTCTCTATTTTTCTATCTGATATCTCCCCCCCCCTCTTCTTTAACCACTTCTCACCCCACCCCCTCTCTTCTTATCTCCCATCCCCTATGTCATTTCCTCGATCCATTCTTTCCACTGCGTCCTCTATTTTTCTATCTGTTTCTCACCCCCCTTCTTTAACCACTTCTCACCCCACCCCCTCTCTTCTTAGCTCTCTTCCCCTCTATCTTTTCCTCGATCCATTCTTTCCTCTGTATTCTCTATTTTTCTATCTGATATATCTCACTACCCCTTCTTTAACCACTTCTCACCCCACCCCCTCTCTTCTTAGCTCCCATCCCCTATGTCATTTCCTCGATCCATTCTTTCCACTGCGTCCTCTATTTTTCTATCTGATGTTTCTCACCCCCTTCTTTAACCACTTCTCACCCCAACTCCTCTCTTCTTAGCTCTCTTCCCCTCTATCATTTCCTCGATCCATTCTTTCCTCTGCATTCTCTATTTTTCTATCTGATATAATTATCTCACCCCTCTTCTTTAACCACTTCTCACCCCCTCTCTTGTTATCTCCCATCCCCTATGTCATTTCCTCGATCCATTCTTTCTACTGCGTCCTCTATTTTTCTATCTGATGTTTCTCACCCCCCTTCTTTAAACACTTCTCACCCCACCCCCTCTCTTCTTAGCTCTCTTCCCCTCTATCATTTCCTCGATCCATTCTTTCCTCTGTATTCTCTATTTTTCTATCTGATATCTCCCCCCCCCCTCTTCTTTAACCACTTCTCACCCCACCCCTCTCTTCTTATCTCCCATCCCCTATGTCATTTCCTCGATCCATTTTTTCCACTGCATTCTCTATTTTTCTATCTGATATATCTCACCCCCTTCTTTAACCACTTCTCACCCCAACTCCTCTCTTCTTAGCTCCCATCCCCTATGTCATTTCCTCGATCCATTCTTTCCTCTGCGTCCTCTATTTTTCTATCTGATGTTTCTCACCCCCCTCCTTTAAACACTTCTCACCCAACTCCTCTCTTCTTAGCTCCCATCCCATATGTCATTTCCTTGATCCATTCTTTCAACTACATCCTCCTGATATCTCACCCTCTCCTTTAACCCCCCCCCCCCCCCCTCTCTCCCTCCCTCTCACTCTCTTCCTGTCTCGATCAATGTCTATCCATTTCTCTATCATCCATTTATTTTCATCCATTCCATTTTAGAAATTGACTGACTCAAACAAAATTAGTGTTAAAATGACAATTTAATTGGTTTTAACGAATTCAAGAAAATCAAATTAAGAAGAAGGCAATAGTAGATATGCAAATCCCTTGTAAATATAATATTAAAAAACCCCGAAATATCATAAAATCTTTTGAAATGATTATAAACATGCTTATAGTTAAAAATAGATGGTGCTCGAGCACAAAATAATAAATAGGATCCTATCTTAACTCGCACACAGCCGGCAATTATTTTGTGCCATATACCCGTGCATGTTGCTGTATAGGCATATCATCATTTCATTTAGTTAATGAAATAAGAGAAAGCAAATCCCTGAATGTCGTGTTATGGTATTGAACATGATGGCTATATATCAACTATCCAATTATTCGTATTGCTATTTCAAAATTCTAATATTGAGAAGGGCTTAAAGCAGTTTGTGATTGGACATTTATATTTCACAGATTGTATGCGCATTTGATAACAATCACCGAAATCATAGAAAATCAATGTGCAGTTCCTGCTTACCTTTGGTAATCTAAGTTCCATTTGTTTAATTTCGGAAAGTGTCTGCATATAAATTGATTGATTAATCGTTAACAATTTAAAATTCAATTTTCCTAGGTTTCTCCATAATATTCCAGATATACGTAACGAGTATAGGCCCGTGTAAGCGGATAGAATGACATATTTCATATCGCAAAACTCGTCTGCTTCCCAAGTTTGCTGCTCCAAATATGAAAGATATGTTGATTGAAAGGCACGGTGCTGAAATAGGGTATCAACCAACAAAAATCGAGACCAGGGAAACTGTCCCGTCTTCAAGTGACCAGCACACGCCTGATGGTCATGGTGATTGCCATTGTCACAACACATGTACGCTCTTATTAAGATGCACGTCATCATGTAGGTGACGGTGACTATCATTGGATCAAAGAAATACTCGCGTTGTCCGTCTCTCCTTAGGTCCATGGTTCAATCAGCACGGAACCACCTTAGTCTGCAGGCACAGGACCCGATTGAAACTTTGATCAACAAGTGTGTCTCCACGCAAAGACTAGCACATACTAAACTTGCTGTTTCAATTCGAGGGCCTTCAGTGCACAAGGCATGAGTAGGCTGCAATTCAGACCCTTAACTCGAGTGAACATGGTGAATGGGTCTGCACAGCAGACAATAGAACCGTGCATCATCAATCTCATATGATATTATGCATTATATCATGAATAAAAAGAAAGGGTCTTTGAATTGGTGACGGTCTGATGCGTGAATCGTGGATGAGTGAATAAGCCTTCCCCTTTCCTTTGATTCTGTCACTTACACAATAATTACACAGTAAAAACGCTGTTTAAAATTCTTACACAACGCTGTTTACTGTATGAACCTTACAGTAATTGTTTACACAGTTTAAACAAGTGTTTAAATCTTAAACAAAGTTTATTTTCTATTTCTAATCTTCAATAAATTAAACATGATTGTTAAAATTGTTAAACAACTACTGTAAGGTTCATATAGTAACAGGGTTGTATATAATCTTAAACAGCGTTTTTACTGTGTAGAATGGTGGTATCGGGGTGAATGCCAATACATCTTTATATCAGATCTAGATAGATCAATGTGCTCCGTTTCTAACATTAAACACATGTTATCATTCATCACATTAGAAAATAATTCATAAACCATTTCGATGTACATGAAGAATAAAAAACAATAAATCTCCTAGAACTCAATATACACACAATTTGTCTCAAAATATTCAACAAGCAAACTTCCAATATCTCTCATAGAAACGAGGCAAGGTAATTAAATTAACAATATCGTATATAAATATATATATTTCACTAAAAGAAATCAGTATATTCCACACATGTCTTCATATGATTAAATCTATGATTTTACACCAAATAGACCATTCTCCTATAAATTCCGGAACCATTCAAATATCCAAATATTGTATTGCAATAACGCAACAAGTGCGATAATTCTGTTATTTTCTCTGAAAAAAATATATATGAACTTTGAAATATAGCTCTGCAATTAAGAACTAAATACATATCTTTAAAGACAAACACAATGCCATAGAGCATCTCCTATTTCGATCAGAGGAATGTTCTTCTAAATCAATAATTGTACAATTATATTGCACAATTTCTGTATATACTCGAATGCGCATTACAATAATGTTAATATTATTATTACCCGGTTATATAGCCGTGCTTCCCAAACAGGTGCTCTGGCATTCGAGGAATTTCTTGCTGAAGGAATACACGCCATGGCTGGGAAGCGAACCAACGTCCCACAGATTGAAATTCGAGCGTCAAAACCACTAGACCACGATGCCCCCAAATAATAGGGACATCACATAACCATAGAATATACGACAGTAATAATAATAATAATATTAATTAAAAACATGATGATGATAATATGAGTGATGATAATTATAATAATAATAATAATCATGATAATAATAATAAAACCGCATTTATATTGCAACGATGTCTCTAAGCGGTTAAAATATACATTATTGAAAAAACTTTTATGTTGACTAATGTCCTATTCTTTAATCTTTAAGCTTATTCCTTCATGAAAGATATCATAAATATTGTTTCTTAATTAAACCGCAATTTATATTGCATTCTTATTAATCACAAAATCAAACTAAACTTAAACCAGCATTTTTACAAAAAGAGAGAAATTAAGATCTAATAAAATCAACAAATACAAAAATGAAATATTTGGTTAATGTATATAAATATATTATATTAATTTCCATCCTTTTATATTATGTTGTAAATATATGGTAAAGGCGTGTGTTGGCTGTTATGACAAACAACAAATGAAATACAGCTGGAATTGTAATTTGGCAGAGGCAAGTAACATTTCGTCGAAAGCAAAAGTTTCATTCCTCCCTGAACACGTGGAATTCCATTATTTTAACATTTTGTGCTTCAGGCAAAGAGGTCCCAATCGTCAAATTCGTAAAAATTGAAATATCATATAATTCAAACAATAAAAAACAAAAGAAATAGTGAGTGAGTGACATCATCAACTCTCTCATTTGGATGTAACTGGCTCGTTCATAACTATTTTGTTAAAAATAAGCGAAACTTTGAAATGTCATAACTTTCTTATTTTTCAGCCGATTTTGATGAAATCTTCAGCATTGTGCTTGTGTAATTTTTCTCTATTGATTTAAATCAACATTTTTCTGAGGTGGACTTGACCTTTAAAAACCTTGAGAAACTGTCGGTTAAAGTGCGTAAAGACCCGAGTGCAGAGCCTGCACTTCGTAGATTAGAGGACGCGTTTTTACGAAAGTACTCAAAACATGATAGCGCGCCGTGATTAAACGTTGCAAGTCTATCCACACTACACACATACTCCATTACACTCACCCATGTACCCACACTGCACCTTTCCATCTCCACAAACACACTCACAGTGCACCCGAACGCACACACACCACCATATATATATACATATATATATAGACGGGTGTGTATAACATAATAAAAGGCATGCATGAACAGTAGCCTGTTCTAAGCATTTAAAAATGTGGAAATAATATTGAGGTTTTTCCCTGAATATATGAATAAAAATCTGCAAGGAATTATGCTTAAATCTATCGCTAAATTGAAAAATATATACGTAAATTTATAAAACACTATAATGAACTTGAACTGTTTGAAAGTTTCTGATATCAAAAGTACTGGATTTTATAATTTCTTCTGTCATGGATGTCCGATGATGGTCAGTATGCACTTTAATTAAAGTTTCATCAGAGAAATAGAAATAGAGCGGTGTTGGCTCAGTCGGTAACGCGTCTGCCCGTCGAACCAAAGATCGTGGGTTCGAGTCCACCCCGGGCGGATGACTGAAGCCAGCAGTGCGTTGTGTGTAAACGTCTTTCCCGTGTTTCATAGATGCAGGCTATGTTACAATGGAAAACATTCCCTCCCTCGGATAGGACGTTAAATGGAGGCCCCGTGTAGAGGAGAGTCACCACCTTTGCACGTAATAAGAACCTACTGCACTATTCGTATAAGAGTAGGGGGAAAACCCGGTGTAGTGGTCCACTTGCATTCCCCCAATCAGTTGTATCGGGAGGAGAGACCTGCGGGTCATAGTGATTCAGTTCGCTTTTCGCCTCCCAGGCACAGGTGATGCCAAACAAATAATAATAATAATAGAACAATTGTCTATTAGAACACATTTTAATTAATATATTTCTTATTATCATCATTATTTAATTCCTGATTTTCACGTGTTTTCTGAGGATAATTCATTCTGGAAAGTGAAAGCACTGATGGGTGAAGTTTTTAGACGTGATCGACCTTTGATTCAAACCACCGCCGTATCTTGGTCAGGGAGGGGAGAGTACGAAGTGGATACTATCAGCTCCTTGCTGACATCTCTCGAAGGCAACAACGATTCTTTTTTACCGCCCTCAACGCTTGATTTGGAGGACGATCGTTTCCGCCGTGTTCTTCTATTCAAGAGATAGACAATCAAGAACAAAATTGCGGACAGTCCCCAGAAGGCGATGCACATCATCATGGAAACCTTGTAAGAGCCGGTAAGACGATGGGTGATAGCTGGAATAAAGAAAGTAAACAAAAAACGGCAATTGAAATATGAAACTGATCAGAGGACCGACGTTGAAAAAAATTGCATTTGTACTCCTTTGTACCCGGCCACTAAAAGAAACTAGCCCGAATCTCAAATACGCACTTCTGACTGTAAGAGTGGAGTTGACTTTATTTTTTCGGCTGACTCGCTTTGCTCGTTCATCTTTTTTGATCGAATTCCTCATAAAGCTATTCATCCTTTTGATGGAAACATTGTAATTTTCAAATACACAATGATGGATTGTAATGCCGAATATAATGAGGAAGAATCACATATTTGATCATTATTATTAATTGTCCTCGATTCGAACAAGTTCTCACCAGGTAGAACTGCAGCCACTATACTGCCGAAGCCCCACGCGGCGAAGGTCAACGCATAGGCCTCGGCAGCTTTATCTCTCCCGCTGAGCTCCACGGCCATACCAGTTGACAGCGAGAAATACAAGCCACGCATCGCTCCTGTCACTGAGAAATGAACAGAAAAATTGGCTCAAGTAAATTGCAATTGATCAACTGTGATGATGAGGACCAATTTGCAATGTTATCGCTACAAAGTCGTTGCCTAAATAAAATCGGACATTGGTTAAAAAAAAAACCCTGATCCTTGCGGCAGTAGGCCTATATACACAAAGCAAAGTTAACCCAACCAGTGAATGAAGAAATTCACGTGACTGGATATCAACATTATTTTTGCCCTCAATCGCCCTCCTCCTCACCATAATAATCATCACCGCATATAGTATTACCAAGGAGATATCACCTATAGCACAACGTTAGTACGGAGAAGTGGAAACTAGGCAACCTTGGGATTCACTAGACTTCACCATGACAGTTTATAATCTAATGAATATTACACCAATTATTGGTAGTTAAACCACGTATTTGAACCAGCTTGGTAGTTGGACCAAGTATCTGGGCCAAACTGACAGTGGACCAAATAATTTTAGAGCTAACTGATATATTACATTATATTGCTCTCTAATCTTGCCATATTTTTATTATTGTAATTTGGTCTGGGCTAACACATACCAAACCCATCTTAAAAAATTATGTTCCCTTCAAAATAAAATTGTGCGTATAATTTCTGTAAACGACATCATACCACCAACAGACACGAAATCTTTATTTCATTCCCAGAAACTGCTGAAATTTAACGACATCAATAAACTTCAGCAATGTAATTTTATGTACAGGTGTTTAAATTCTCAAATTCCAGAAAATTTTCGTGATTTCTTTACGCATGTATCAAATATACATCATTTTGATACCCGAACAAATAACCAAATATATATTCCTAAACACAAAAAGATTATCTTTCAACACAACATCCGTTATTCTGGCCCGAAAATATGGAATGATCTTCCAGACTACATAAAAAAATCCTTGTCAGCAACTAGCTTAAAATTTAAGATTAAAAAATCAATTTTATCATCCTATGCTTGAATATCCTAATACCTTACATTCCTTTTGATCTTAAGTTAACATGAATAATGTGCAAATGTTGAGGCATTATTATTTTTATCTCTCCCTCTCTCCATCATACATTGTTGTACGCTCTACTTGCTCGGTACTCGGTAACTCATGCCCGCCCGCCTTCCTGCTCACTTCTCCCTCTCTCGTTTTCTTCCCGTTTTCTTTTCTACTTCTCTTCTCCTTTCCTCGCCCTTCTTATCTTTGTATTGTATTTTGTGTATTGTATATATTTGTCCACAGGCGTATCCCGCCACAAACATTATGCTTCTAGGGACATACGCCTTCCTCTTTACACATAAGTTGTTTATATTTATATTCTTTATAGAAATTGATTTTTAGTGTATTCTTGTGAACAATAATGAATGTAACTTTGTAAAATGGAGGAAAATAAATGTTTCTTTGAATTGAATTGAAATTGAATATTAGACCAATATCTTGACCAAAATAGTTGGCAAAGTATGTTCAGCCATGATGATGACGATGATAATAATACTACTAATAATAATAGATGGGATTTGTAATGCGCCAAATCCTCTCTGCTGAGTGGCCAAAGGCGTAGTGAAATATCGACAGAGGGAGAAAAGTACTGGAAAAATTATTACGAGTGGGAAGCATTGAAAAGAGTCGTCTTAAGGTAACGTAATGATCTGAGAAGTACCGACACAAATGGCAAAATAACTTACATATGGAATATAAATAGAACACCCATTGAGGGGTTACTAGGAGGATGATAATTGATGCCCCGCAGCTGATGGCGGAGATGGTTGGGTAGGTTAGTAGAATTGAGAATGGGAGGAGGTGGATAAAAAGAACTGAGACCCGGGCGACCAGAGACGAACCGGCCATAAATGAATGAAACAGCGCTGTCTCCTTATCCGACACTCCAACCGAAACCAGGTAGCTTCCCTAGGTGGAAAAAGAAGCAAGAATAGTTTCATAACCATTTTTGGGGTAAAAAAAACCCGCACATTTTGTTGATGTTATTGGGAATGTATAGTCCAGGCCACATTTTGCCAGCTTTTGCCTTTGACTCTGACTGGGTCCCTCGTACAAAGTGACTCGGGTTTCTTCAGTGGCCACAATGACTCGGCCGCGAATATTTTCCGTCAGTACTTGTGTACCCGACGCGAGAGGGCAGTATACCGTAGCCGTACACTTTTCTATGAGAATGGCGATATAATAGGGTTTATCAATTAGTCAGATTACGCCTCATGAATATTCATGGCGACACGAAATGTTAGATACGTCATAATTTCTGACCCATCGATTAGCTCGATCGATTGAAGTGGTTAAATAGCCTATCCCGCAGTCGAGCACAATGCATGGACGCAGACTCGAG
This sequence comes from Lytechinus variegatus, assembly GCF_018143015.1. Classification (NCBI taxonomy): domain Eukaryota; kingdom Metazoa; phylum Echinodermata; class Echinoidea; order Temnopleuroida; family Toxopneustidae; genus Lytechinus; species Lytechinus variegatus. The sequence goes on from NC_054752.1 coordinate 14,708,903, forward strand.
TCTCGACCAAAACAATTTTTTAAACTTGAAAGCCCAAGATTTGTAGTCTGATTCAAAGCCTCCAAATCAGCCGTGTGCACAAGTACTGACGGAAAAAAAATCACTTGTCGGCCTCGACCACCACACCCATGCATCTTAAAAACTAGTATAGTTCAGGATAGTATAGTAATCAGTAATGGAGTGGCATGGGGCACCGGGCATGGTGGCTCAGCGGTAGAGCGTCCGCCTCATGAACGGGAGGTCTTGGGTTCGATCCTCGGCCGAGTCATACCAAAGACTTATGAAAATGGGACCTTCTGCCTTCTTGCTATAGGCGCTCAGCATTTAGATTGGAGAAGGGTAATGATAACATGTTATGTTATGCAGGGCCCGCTGGTAGAGCAGTTTCCTAACTGAAGTGGCTACCCTGGGTAAATAAAACGTTATTATTATCATTATGATCACTTTCCCACCATTGTAACGGAACTCAGTAGCCAATCACAATCAACGTTTCCATGATAGTTAAAATAATGACAAAATTCCCGAGCGGTCCAAGGTCTTATTGTGTAGGAGCACTTATAAGCTAATTAGATGGACGTAATTCATGCCGGAATAATTAGGTAGACATAATCAAACCCGAGCTTACCACGTTGGTAAAGATCGAAAGACAGTGCTGTAAAAACGGAAAACATCATCAAGGGAATGGTTGTCCATTTGCTCTTTTTCACAGAAAGGGGGAGGGGGAAATTGATATGCAGTTCCATACTCACAAAATTTATTAGGTTGAAAGAGATGGCTATGAATGAAATGACTGTTCCAATCAGAAAAAGTGAAAAGGCCGGCATCTTGAGCAATGCGACATATTTCCGTATCGACGCTTTCCAATGCTTAATTTCTTTCTTCTCCTTCCCCTCCTCCTCTTGTTCAGCCATCTCCCCTTCGTCCTTCTTTTGCCATTGTCCTTCTCCATCCGCAACTCCACCATCGACGCCTACCTCGTCCTTTTCACGATCACGGAGCTCCATTCGCATAGCCTTCTTGTCGTCGACAACATCGTAGTCGTCGTCGTCTATGAACATGTCCTTTGGAGGTTTGCGGATGAATACGATGTAGAGGAATGTGGCGCACAAGGTGAAAAACGATAGAAGACGTATCGACCACCGCCAGCCCCAGGTGCTCGCTGTGGTCTGGATCACTGGACTGAAGACGAGGATAGCTGAAAAAAAAATGAAATCAAGGTCTTCGTGATTTAAAGGAATCGTTCATTATTCTAAGGGGTAGGGGAGGGGATCGGGGTCAGGGACGACTGCCCTCTATGATTTCCAAGTAATGGGGAAAAAGAAGAGGGTGGAAAAACGAAGAAAGTGAGATAGAAAAGGAACACAGAGAGAGAGAGAGACATACACGAGAATGATTGGTTGTTTAACTATTTATTATTCAAATTAAATTAAGAAAAAATATGTCTTGCCTACCCCCATTGAAGTAGGGTAAAATAGAATAAAACGTCGTGAGGGAACTATCGGAGAGGGTGTTACTTCTAAAATACATGTTGTTCCTAACATCCGAAATGAAAGGGGCTATCACGAAAGCTCTAAGCTCTTGTTCATTGGATCATGAACTTCTAAAGAAGTGACGAAAACAATGGAGTGTCTAGGGTAACAACTATGGTAACAACCATGGCAACGAGCGCGGCAGCCAATCACCTCAAAGGTTTTATTGTAGTCATTATTGGGAAAGTAAAGTCTTTTTTAAATTGGGCCCATGATCTCGGAAAGGGATATGTGTTGTACAGTAAACGTGTGTTAATGGGGATTAGCAGGTTTATAGACCTGCATAAGATGGGACCCTTTAAAGAACATGTACTCACATATTTCAAATGCTAGTCCATTTGAAGAGACGGGCCCCGCACAGTGCTTTTTATCGAAATATTCCGTGATATAAACGCAACCCGCAGTGTAGACGATCACCGCGCTCCCACCGACCATCAAACTGTACGTGATGAAGGCCGGCCAAAGCTCGTGGATGAAGCTCGTTGTGAACAGCCCGATCGAGCAGATGAAACACCCGCCTACCATCGTAGAGCGGTAGCCGACCCAGCTCACGATCTGGTTCGCGAGCGGAGAGAAGAAGCAGGTGAGAAACCATGGGAGACCACCGAGTACACCTGTTTGAAAAAAAAAGAAGTAACGGACTAGAATCAATTTTGAGATGACGTATACCGGCACACATATTGCAACTATATTATGAGCTCCTTAACATGCCTCATACCTGGTTCCCACTTTAACGCCCCATGATTGAATTTGAAACTGTGATCTTAATCGTATAATAATCGTAACGATTGTATCAGATTAGTCGTGGCAATCGTACTGATCGCAATAGGTCAACAAGTGGAACGCCTCGCAGTCTCACCTGCATTACGCAATGCGATATAGCAGCAGTGCTGCCTCTGAAAACAGCTAATGAATAATTATTCATAGAAGAAAACACTAATGTGATAAGAAAATATGTCCATTCACCAAAAATGACCTTTGACCATGATCATTGTGACCTAAGACATGTGTAAAACCATCATTCATGCTTGATTACCCTTATTTCGATGTTTCATGAGCTAGATCCATAAACTTTCAAAGTTATGATGCCAATTCAACACATACCCTCAACACGGCCAGAGGTCATTAACCCTTAAATGTCCTTTGATCTTGGCCATGTTCCTGAAACGCACAAAGGTTATTCAGGGATACATTGCTGCTCTTATGTCCAAGTTTCATGAACTAGATCCATAAACTTTCAAAGTTATGATGACAATTCCACAAATGTCCTAAGTATCACCAAAGTAATTCCTCAAATACCCCTAACATGGCTAAAGTTTGTTGACCCTAAGTGACCTTTGACCTTGGTCATGTGACCTGAAACTCTCATGTGATATTCAGGGATACATAGTTGCTCTTAAATCCAAGTTTCATGAACTAGATCTTTCAAATTTTAGTTATGATGACAATTGTTCCTCAACAACAAAATACCAACATGGCCTAAGTTCGTTGATCCTAAGCGACCTTTGACCTTAATCATGTGACCTGAAACTCAAGCAGGATCTTTAGTGATATATTACTACCCTTATGTCTAAGTTTTATGAACTAGGTTTATATACTTTTGAAGTTATGGCAACATTTAAAAAACTTAACCTTGTTTAATATTTCGATATTGATCATGATTCCCCCAACATGGTCTAAGTTCATTAACCCCAAATGGCCTTTGACCTTCGTCAGTGACCTGAAACACAGGCAGGATGTGCAGTAATACTTGACTAATCCTATGGCCAAGTTTCATGAACTAGGTCCATATAGTTTTTTTTAGTTATGATGACATTTCAAAAACTTAACCTTGGTTAAGATTTCAATGTTGACGACGCTGCCGTCGGAAAAGCGGCGCCTATAGTCTCGCGATTTGTGCCGCTGCTTTGCGCTTGTACATGTTGATGTGCGTGCGTTCGGAACTTGACGCTCGCATTGATTGGCCAAGATATCGAAAATTTAATCGGTAAGCCTTGATAAAAGCACAACTCGTTGACGGCTGCCATATTTTCCTCTCCGGCAGAAGATCAAAAAATAAGGAATAACCCGGGAAATATAACTCATCGGTAACGTATATTTTCGATTTTTTTTTCGATTTTAAATAATATCAGTAGAAAGATTAGAGTCTAACGAAAATAATGGGCCTTCGTTCAAGATAATATAATGTCATTTAGAAGCTAAGAGAAATAAAAAATCTGGACAAAACCCGTCCTCCGAATAGTCGGGCCAGATTACACATGCAGGCTCGCACTAACACTTTACCGTCGGTTTATGGGGATTAAAGTAAAATGTCAGAAATTGTTGAATAAATCCCCAGAAACGATGGTTATTCCTGTCTACGTTTTGCGCAGCAAGATGACCTTGCGAGCGACTTCAAACATTAAATAAAACTGAAAAGCAGTTCATTGAGACATGATCATTTGACTTCTTATAGTAAGCCGTCCTAAAGACCCAGCACAAAATTTGACAGAATCATATACAGGGTAATTATACTCACTTAGTTCGGTCACACTTGTTTCGAAATCTCGCTCCAGATAGATGAAAAACATCGAGAAATCCCCAACGACACCGAAGGTAACCGCAATACCGACAGCCCAGACCACTGTCGTAATCCATCTGAAGTACATCGGATCAATCCATAACCGTTTGAACAAAGATTCGGAGGAATCGGATATTCGGGGCGGTTCGGGCCCGTCTGGCTCGCCTGGGATCGGTTCGAAGTGACCCAACGCAGTTCCATTTTCCATTTTCTTGTCTTCGCCTCGATTGCACAACAATTTACAGTAGCAGTTCACCATTCTGATGTCGAACTATTACCACAAAGGGTGATCCATGTGACTTGATCCTCATTGATGCAGGCTCTTAGAATGTCAGAGCTGAAAGAGAAAAATTAAAAATATAATAAAATCATTACTTAGCATTAAGGCGTTCTTCTTAAAGAGATCTGTTTGCATTTGACGATAATAGACATATCATTTAATTAAGTTACACATTATTATACTCCATGTTCCATGTTCAATAGTATTTCGGCTGTGTATATGGGTGATGTACGCAATCATATTTGTCGGGGAAAGTAAAGGCCTATCACGATTTGTTTTTTTCGATTGCTGTTTTGATAGTTTCGATGTGATATAAACTTGTCTACTAGACTGCAGTCGGGTTGACCATGCATGTCTATATGCGAGCGAGCGAAGTAAGCGAGCAAACTTTCAGTAGTTGTGAGATTAGATGCCGTCATACACTGTGTTTCTTTTTACGTCTAAACGATAAGATGGAGCTAGATTACCAATATTTACTCATTGGTTACAGGTGTGGTGAGAATGGAAGAAGGTGTCACAATTAGCAGGAATAAGGATGCCTTATAAATACGGCATCTCAGACCAATAAACTAATCGAAACGTGGAAAATAGCACGCTGATGCAAAATGAAAATATTCCAGAAATTAATGATTTCAAACAGTCTTTAAAATGATTTTCAGAGATGATGCAATATTCAACATTGCAAAGTAAAACAGTTCATTCACATTGCAAAACTTATTGATTTGCCAATATAATATAATTTTAATACTCATGTAAAATGGGTAAAATCGTAAAGATTCAGGAAATATAACAACCCCTGTGTAATCGAAGGACGGCATGCATTGAATATTTTGATCAATGTTGACAGTCACTGGCGTGACAAGATAAACATTTTGAGGGAGCCAGGCGTGCGGGGTGCATGGGCCAACATTTAAAGAAAGCTGCGAGCAAGGGAAGCGCGAAAGCAATGATTAAAAAAAAATAAACAAAAATCTAGTTTTGTGATTGATTATAGGCAAAATATTCACAATCATAACAAATTTCTATTTCTCAACCTAATTTTTCCTTTCTTCTTTAAGCGTACTTTTCTCCTAAATCCACATCACCCTGATTTGTTTTCTATTGCTAACATAGATCGGGCTTTTTTCCTCTTGCTGCTTGCAATAACAAAGATGTCAAGGATAATATACGGACACGTTTGATTAAAAATAAAGACAAAACAACATAAAAAATCACAATGGGGGACTGTAATACTCTTGTGAGCCCTTCGCAGAGGGAGAACCTACTCCCGAAGCCACTCAAATCCGTGTATTCGGATGAATTCGTAACTAATTCGGTTCCGGCGTAACTTGGCCTTAAGCTGCAGCTTAAGGCCAAGTTACGCCGGAACGTACGCATGACTTTTGTCACTGATTGGAACATTTTATTAAATAAAATGTGAGCAACAGTGGCGTACCGTGGGTCACGGTATGGGTTGATCTGAAAAAAAAATGTTGAGTCACTTGGTGAGCGTGCTCAGTTGCCAGGTATACTGACTTAAACTGACCCAATAAAGACATTTTAAGGACAGTGCCATTAAACGGATATGTATCTCATTGATCACATAATGCGAGCTGAAATATGTTGATATTCAGAACTAAAAGGGATACTATAAGCAAACTTTTGTAATCATGATACGTACTTGTCTCGCAAAACAAACAATGCGAGCGCGAAGCGCGAGCTGAAATTTTTGTATATATTGACCACAAACAGGGACATTTTAAGGACTATTGTTTTAAGGAATCCATTAAGAGTACAATTATCTCACCATATTCATCTCATGCGAGTGCCAAGCGCATACTTATTTTGTTAGAATTACATCTAAACACATAAAGCACTTTTTGTAGTCATTGTAATATGCATCTCACTAATCAAAAAGCAATATGGAATTGGGATCACTCAATTGAATGGTTTACAAGTTACTTATATGGAAGATGCCAGAAAACGACAGTGCATGGTATATCATCTGATTTATTACCCATTAAATCTGGAATCCCTCAAGGGTCCATTTTAGGGCCGCTTCTTTTCATTTTACATATTAATGATCTGCCTTTAGTTCTTAGAAATTGCAAAATAAATATGTCTGCAGATGACACTATTATATATTATGCAAGTAACAACTACTCTGATCTAGAAAACAAAATCAATGAAGATTTGCAAAATGTGAAACGATGGCTTGATCACAATAAGCTTAGTTTGAATATCAAAAAAACTGAATATATTGTCCTAGGAACTAGAAATCGACTAAAACTATTCAAAGATGAATCCGTAAATATTCGCATTGATGGAACCCCCCCCAACAAGAGTTACCCAGTGTAAACTTTTAGGAGTAATTTTAGATAAAAATTTGTCATGGGGAAAACACATTCAAAATGTACAGAAGAAATGTAGTAGTGGTTTGTTTATGCTAAAATCGATACGAAGTATGGTTGACAAGGATACCATGATTCTAGTCTATAACGCCCTGATTTCATCTCATTTGTCATATTGTGATATACAGTGCGTCCCAAAAAAACTATACACTTTTGAAATGGCTGCCAAATAAAAAAATGTAGCACTTTGGGGGAAAAGACTTATAGATATGGAAAGCCAATAAAGTCAACTTTCAAATGACACCAAAAAGTTGGAAAATTATTCATGCTTGAGCGAGCACTGCCCACTGAAACAGAGGGTATGCAAATTAGGGTGGGCTGGAATTAGCCTTCCAATTTCTTTCAGATGTTTTGTTTGGTACTTGCAAAGTTGAAGGTTATTTGGTGAGTTAAAGATCAGATGTTATCAGTTTGTTGTTTGTGAAAATTTCATACGTTATTATATTGAAATTTAATGCATGAGTGATCATGAATTGCAATTTTTAGTGCAGCTTTATCATGTGGATCATGTGGATCTTAACAATGTGTTCATGACAGTCAGGAGAAGAGGGGGTAATATGACTTAGGTAGGTGAAGTAAGTTGATGGGCTTAAGGTCAACAGAACATTTAGCAACCCCTCCCTCCATCTCTACCCCCTCCCCCCACTTCTCTCCTCCTGGGAGACTAAGCTTGGCTAGGCTGGGCAGGAATTAGCCATACAGTTTTTTGAGAGGTTAGTCCTTTGGAACTTACAAAGCTAAGGGTGTTCTGCTATTCATGAGTGAGATAAGTTTTGGTTTTAATAGGCAAATTTCATGAATTACTCAATTGAAATGTACTGCATGAGTGAACAGGAATGCAATTTTAGTGTAGCATATTCATCTTGTGGACATCAGAAGTGTGTTCATGAGAGTCAGAGTAATGTGATGGTACATGTACCTGTTACAAGCAAGAGGGCGAGGTATGCTAAGACTTGGTTAAAAGGGCATTCCTCTTCTTTTTGTCCTTTTACAAATTAAAAGTCATAGGTACCCTCCCCTCTTCACCTCCATTTTCCAGCCCCCCCCCCCTCTCTCTCTCTGTCTCATCTCCCGGATTGTAGCCTTTTCAAAACTTAACTGCCAAGTGACCGGTGGCTGATGGTCAGTTTGAATGATTGCCAAAAAAAATTAATGATTATGATGATTAATGAAATAATTTATTGGAAAAAAAATGAATGTTTTATTGATCACATTGCACATTGAATGAGTTAATTTACTGATAAATTGTTGATTGAATGATTGATAGGAAAAAGTTGATGCCCTAATTCAGAATTAATCATTAAACCAACATTCTGCTCTGGACTTCACGCGTACATAAGAATAGCCATCAGTCTCTCAACAGGAGGGGAGGGTGGGAAAGAGGGAGGGGGCGGGGCTGAATGTTCTGTTGACCCTTATTCCATCAACCTACTTCTCCCACTTAAGCCCTATCTCACCCCCTATTCTCCCGACTGGCCGACTCCCATGAACACATTGCTGAGATCGCCATGATAAAGTTGAAATGCTGCCCCAAAAGAGATCCAAATGATAAAGCTGAAATGCTGCTCCAAAAGTGTAATTTGTGTTCACTCATTCATAAAAGTTCAATTTAATAACTTAAAAAATTTGCTTAAGCTATCAAAACTGATCAAGGTTGATCATTAATTTATCACAACGCCCTTAACTTTGCAAGTTCGAAATGATTTGCCTCTCAACAACTGAAATAAATTGGAAGGCTAATTCCAGCCCACCCTAATTATCATACCCTTTGTTTCAGTGGGCAGTGCTCGCTCAAGCATTAATATTTTTCCAACTTTTTGGTGTCATTTGAAAGTTGACTTCATTGGCTATCCATATATGAGAGTCTTTTTCCCCAAAGTGCTAGATTTTTTTATTTGGCGGCCATTTCAAAAGTGTATAGTTTTTTTTGGGACGCGCTGTAGTATGGGGGAATTGCGGCAAAAGATTCAAAATCGGGCAGCTCGCGTTATCAATAATACCGCCTGGGCTTCATTCGGAAACGATAATCTCAATGAACTAAATTGGGATACACTTGAAAAGAAAAGGAATGAAAGCGTTGCAATAATGATGTTTAACATACTCAATAACTTCGCCCCTTCATATCTAATCAATAGATTTTCCCTTGAAGAAAGATTACATAACACCAGAAGTGGGAATCTCAATTTGGAAATAATGCAAATAAAGTCTGAATCTGCAAAGCGCATGTTTATGTACAGAGGCGCCAGTATGTGGAACTCATTGATTATCTGTGTGATATGGATTACAATGACTATTTTTCTGTTTAATTGTTTTTATCAAACATCAACAGACAATTTCTATTTTCTGTCCCCAGTACGTGTATTATTTTCCAATCATTTCATATGTTTTGCTTTTATATGGCATCAGTATTAACCAAGTTTTATAATTATTTTCAGTGCATGTATAGTTATCATGAATTTTCCAGTCATTTTTTATATGTTTAGCTTTTATCATTGATAAATCATAACTTGTATTCATTTTCTTGTGCTCGGTTGTCCATTATAGAAACATGTATTTACTTTGACATTTTACTTTACCATGTATGCACCGCTTTGTTCCAATTTACAGACAGATATTTCATGTTGTAAGTTATTGATGTTTTTGAGAACGGTATATAATTTCTTCGTCTTTTTCTTACTATCATTATTATTCTTTTTCTTCTTCTTCTTTTCTTCTTCTGTTATCTTCTCTGTTTTCTTTTTCTTCTCCCTCTAACTTTTCCCTTCTTCCTTTTTTCTTCTCCTCCCTTCCTCTTCACGTTTCAATGATTGCCTTGTAATATTTAATTGATGCTTAATTCTGTTCCATTATTCGTTAAACACTGATTTTAAAATGTTTACTCTGTCAATTGTAATGTTCGACACGGCCCCAATGTAAATTAGTCTGTGAACTGTTTGGGCTTTTTAACCGTGTATAAATAAAATAAATCTTATCTTATCTAAATATTGCGAGCGCGAAGCGCGAGCTGAAAATTAAGGAAATTCAGACCTGAAGAGGGGCATTCTAAGGCTTGTTTGTAGGAATTCACGAAGACCATGCATTTTACTAACTAAATGACCCGAGCGCGAAGCGCAAGCTGAAAATATTTCATACTCGGATCAGAAAAAGGGACAATTTAAGGACTGATTTTAGGAATTCATTAAGAGCAGACATATCTCACTAATCCACTAATGCGAACGTAAGCACGGACAGGATATGTTCATTTTAAGACATTAAAATAGGTCTTAATAGCTTAACGTTGTTTATTTAAATACATGGACACTTCATATTGGCTGGATTGCATATGGAAACAAACACTCTTTATTATTAAGTTCTTTGTTTTAATAAGTAATGCATCTAAACATATATTTCCATTTTATACCGATTTTATTTTTTGTATATTTTGTAAGCCCCAACTAGTGAGGAGAGCTTCATATCAGAAATTAGTTTTTCTTTTAGTCATCCTCAGGCACTAGTTGGTGGTAATACATTCCTCTAATACATATTCTTGTTGTCTTTTGCCTGGAAATGAAATGAATTAAAATTTTAAAATAAAAATGGGGCAACCACTCTAAGTAGTCATGAAAAAGAAGCATATGTCACTACATAAAACAATAATAATTCGAAGTGCGAGGAAATATATTTGGTGTATGTATATTGACTTCAAAATTGGATGTTTTAGTACAACAGGATTATTTATCTCGTTAAATAGACAATGCGAGCACCAGGAACAATGAAGACATAGGCCCTGAGCAAATTGTGTTTCATAAAGTTATGATTTTTTTATCTTTATGTAATATCACATAATCATAATAGAATATTATAATAAACAATGATTTCTTCTTTCCCACTATACGTTTCTCTCCCTTTCTCCCTCTTTTTTCCTTTTCCCCGTTTTTTTTTGGGCCAGCCAATGGGGGGGGGGGGGGGGGCACGTGCCCCCCATGCCCCCCCCGTAGTTACGCAACTGGTGAGCAACACAGGGATAATCATAAAGCACAAGAAATTGTCACCAGTCACGCGTCAAGTCAATCTTAACTTGCAATCAGGTTTATGGAGAGGACCTATGAGCTTTATCGTAATGAGTTATACCGTAGTGAACTTTAGATTCTTAATTCATGTTTCACTTCAGCTAAGGAGGCCGTTGTGTTCAATGACACTTTAATTGTTCTCTCAACCCACCCCGAGTCTATTGTTAGACTAATGTTTCGCTAAAATATCATGCTTGATTTATATCCTTTGTCAGCCAAGGCTGATTGGAAATCAACGCAAATGATTTAATTCCACTGAACAAAAGAACATTACATAAAATTTGAAGGACAAATTACATTATGTTTATGCCCTACTGATTTTCAAAAAAAAAACCCACCAAGGTTCATTGGTTTCACTCTTTTGTTCTCTTTGACTTTTTTGTCATAATTTCGTATCCTCCCCCTCCTTTCATTTTCGTTTTCTTTTCAGTCACCAAAATAGTGAGAGCTGTACGTATGCGGCCACGCACCTGCACGTTTTATCATCACATCTATACTTTTTTTTATTTTTATTATCACATCGCACCTTTTTTCCAAATAGGCAAACATCATCATAATCACCAGACTTATATTCAAAGTTATACGCCGTGTACTTTGCCGTTGAGAGATAACTCTAAAGCAAATTAAAGTGTTGTGACATTAAAAATATGTTAAAGGCCTACAGCGAGGTTTCCATGACATTTGCTCTGGCGACAATTTCTCCGCTGTAAATTTCACTTATCAATAGAATGACCAAATTCATCCCTGGGGAGCGTTTCATGAAAGGACTTGTCGGACGTTTCATCAGACAGGTCCTGTTTGATCCGACAGTTACTATCGTAACAGTGCTTCTCAACCAATGAGAATCCAGGAAAGTTGTCACATCTGACAACTTGTCGGACGAAAAATATTTATGAACCACCCCCCCCCCCCCCCTGGATTCAACTTCCCTATATATCCTAAACCTACATGTAACCTTAAAATAAAACCCTATTGCAACCCGAACCCTATATCAGGTGGGAGTCACCCTTCTGCGCAAGATCAGAAGATGGTCTGTTGAAATCAAATGGCATGATGGTTTAATATTCAATGAGATAAGCACCAACCTTGATGCCTTGACAATTAACGATATTTTTTTTAATTATGCTTTCCATGAAATCCGCTGGAAGCACTACGTCCATGAGCTAAGTTGACCAAATACATTGTAATAGCAACATGATATGCTAATGCATTCAAAATATAAATGCAACAAATATCTTCGTAAAGTCTATGGGACCTTCAAACAAACCATAAAAGATAAGGACGAAATTCGAGGGTTGAATGTATACTACCAGTGGCTAGCATAATGTCAGACATTCCATATCTGACCAGAAAAGGATACCTCGACCGACTCATTTTAAAAATAAATCGGCATTTAAAAAGACTTCGCCTGACAGCGTCAAATTCATCACTTGAAGAATTAAAGGTCAAGTCCACCTCAGAAAAATGTTGATTTGAATCAATAGAGAAAAATCAGACAAGCACAATGCTGAAAATCTCATCATAATCGGATGTAAAATAAGAAAGTTATGACATTTCAAAGTTTTGCTTATTTTCAACAAAATAGTTATATGAACGAGCCAGTTACATCCAAATGAGAGAGTCGATGATGTCACTCACTCAATATTCCTTTTGTTTTTTATTGTTTGAATTATACAATATTTCAATTTTTACGAAAATTTGACAATTAGGACATCCTTGCCTGAAGCACAAAGTGTTAAAATAATGGAATTCCACGTGTTTAGGGAGGAATGAAACTTCATTTTACATGACAATGACGAGAAAATCAAAATAATTTCATTTTTCATATAATAAAATACAAAAGAAATAGTGAGTGAGTGATGTCATCAACTCTCGCATTTTGGATGTAACTGGCTCGTTCATATAACTATTTTGTTGAAAATAAGCGAAACTTTAAAATGCCATAACTTTCTTATTTTACATCCGATTTTGATGAAATTTTCAGTGTTGTGCTTGTTGAATTTTTCTCTTTTTATTCAAATCAAGTTTTTGTTGGGGTGGACTTGTCCTTTAAAATGGCCCTATTCTTCAGCCAGTAAAATATAGTTTCGAAGAGGTAATGTATCTTCCCAATTTGGTAAAAGAAAGTTCAGTAGCTACCCTTCCTAAAGAATTAGTGTTAGATTGTCAATCACATCCGTTCCTATTTGTCAAATCAGCAATATCAAATTAAAAAATTGAGAATGGGTTGGCTCGAATGAATGTCTTTTTGCCTGCCAAGATGTAATTAAGCCCGTTTAACCACGAAACGCAAATCAATTCATGTAGTTTCGAATTTCGAAACAAAACGAATGTACACAGAGTATCACTGTAGCCACCAGTGGTGTCACCAGTTTCATGGGGAAACTGAAAAGTGGTATTTGTTGGAAATAGGTAATCTTGAAATTTTCATATTTTCTTTTAACGTCCATTTTACAGTGGACGTTAAAAAAAATGCCGAGATATATCTCAAACCCTTATCATGTCCTAAAAAATATATTATAGTTTCAAAATGTGTAAAATCCTTAGAATCCCACAACTTTTAGATTAAAAATTACCAATTTCTACTCACTTCTATACTATCAAAATATTGGAACATTGTTTATGTTGTTACCCGTAAAAAAGTTAGTTACGTTTCTGCTCATAATATACGACCTGAGGCAGCAGAAAGCAATAATATACAAAGCATATTTCCTTTTTTATCTGGCCAGTCAGTCTGTAGGAATCTTTTGTATATCTGCAAAGAAAAATTAATTAATTGAATATCCTTACATACAGGGGCGGATCCAGGATTTCCCAAAGTGAGAGGATGGCAATTTGTAGAGGAAAAAATAGCAAGCCCCGACCCCCCCCCCCCCAAAAAAAAAAAGAAAAGAAAGTAAATGAATAAATACGTTAATGAAGGTATTCACACGGAATGTATGGTTATAATTTTATGTCAGGAAAATTTTGGCAAGCAAAAAAAAGAGAAGCTCCTCACTTACATTGACATGACATATTCCCCTGACATATTTATTTCTCTCAAGGGGAGGGGTGGGGACAAGCCTAGATCCGCCACTGCTGACATGTTTTTTACCTGTAGTATCAAACATGAATGAATGAATGAGATGGTACCCCAATCCTCTTTTTACCTCCATGTAACGACTAAACCCAGTCGATTTCCTCGTCTACGAACCAAATATAATGTAACTGCAATGATAGCTCTTTTCACGGTCTTCCTCGCCTTTTCAGCGGAGATTATTCTACAAAATAATTATGATGACCAGCATATTGGAGACGGCACAAAGAAAATACAATGGCACATGCTTTCTTGACGTTTCGCTACCGAGGATGGCAACGTTGATTTCAATTAAAGTGTGTTTTGTGAAATTAGATTTGCCGCAAACAAGCAATAAGGACAATGAACCGTTGCGATACAATGGCTTTCTGCAAATATGCATTACGACAGATTAAAAACACTGTATGTTGAAAGACATACATTTATTTAGTATCACAGTCACGTATTTCATTAGATGTCTTTGTGTACACTTACACCCGAGGGGCTCAATAGTTGCCTCCCCCTATAAAAGTTCGCATTTCTTAATAAAATAAAGAAACATTTAACGTATTTTTCAACGTCCTAATCTTCCTCCATAGTTAAGTGCGCCCTATTGCAGCTGGTCGACTCATATATATATTTCCACTTCTAATCTGCTACACAATAATCGCGTATTTCAATATGATTGAGTATAGATAGAATAATTGCATCCCCGTGCCCGGAATTTCCCGAAATAGTGCGCCCAGCCCCTCCAAACTCTTCCCCTCACTACGCTGCATAGTGCCCGGTGTCATTTATATTTGAATGGCACCGACTTATGTCATTATGATAAAAAAAATCGAGGTATCAATACCCTCCCCCTCTCCCTTTCTTATTCTCTCTCTCTCTCTTCTTAAAGGTCAAGTCAACTCCAACAAAAACTTGATTTGAATAAAAAGAGAAAAATTCAACAAGCATAACACTGAAAATTTCATCAAAATCGGATGTAAAATAAGAAAGTTATGACATTTCAAAGTTTCGCTTATATTTAACAAAAGAGTTATATGAACGAGCCAGTTACATCCAAATGAGAGAGTTGATGATGTCACTCACTCACTATTTCTTTTGTTTTTTATTGTTTGAATTATACAATATTTCAATTTTAACGCATTTGACGATTTGGACCTCCTTGCCTGAAGCACAAAATGTTAAAATAATGGAATTCCACGTGTTCAGGGAGGAATGAAACTTCATTTCACATGACAATGACGAGAAAATCAAAATATTTCATATTTCAAACAATAAAAAACAAAAGAAATAGTGAGTGAATGACATCATCGACTCTCTCATTTGGATGAAGCTGGCTCGTTCATATAACTGTTTTTGTGAAATGAAGCGAAACTTTGAAATGTCATAACTTTCTTATTTTGCATCCGATTTTGATGAAATTTTGAGTGTTATGCTTGTTGATTTTTTCTCTTTTTATTCAAATCAAGTTTTTGTTGGGGTGGACTTGTCCTTTAAGCCTGGGCTGGTGAGGATGTTTTTTTATATATAATAATAATAATAATAGCGCCATCTATCTAAAAATAATCTATTCCGAGGCGCATTTCTTAATTATTATTATTACCCCGGCATTAGCTCGAGCTGCCTTTCAGCGCACAGTGCATTCAAAGAATTAATCGTGCCGGGTACCCATTCACCTCACCTGGGTTGAGTGCAGCAGTTTCAAACTATCTTTCATACAAAGAAGTAATGATTTGATTTTACTTATACTTTGAAATTTATTTTTACATTTTAAAAGGTGGGTTCTGTTTATGATATTACCTTGTGTTATGGCATTGTATGGATCATAACATGTCCCCATTTTCCCCCTTATTCATAATCATACTTACACTAGATCCATTAACACTGAACAATAAATCAATTCATGCAAGCAATTAATTCAAACGCAATAATAATACAATTCTGAATACTGCATTTCAATCTTAATTCACTTCAGTTTCATTAAATAATCCATGATTATCTATACGCAAAATGCAATATTATGTGTTTTGGATTTATGATAATGCATTCTTTTAACCTTTGAAGTTTATCTGGATAAGTGAATATAAAATGTCTGATTTTCGCTTGCTCATTTTAGTTTAATTTTGTTTCAACTTTTCAATGCAGATACCATCCACCGTGGTTAAACAATTTTGGTATACATCGGTGTTAGTCTGCAGATACAGACCCTTGGTTTTCGCAATTCGCCTAGAACATAATACGGAGTCTGAACTAGTGAGACTAGATTCACTGTGTACTGTGGCTAGACACAGAGTCTTTGGAGTTTAGTCGTATACTCTTGACCAGTCCTGGTATCGGTTGAAGCATGGAGCTCCATGGTGGTTGAAGTGTCGAATATATTTCTAGTGTCGAATATATGTTGAAGTGTCGAATATATTTCTATATTCCTTGTATCTATTTTTGAGGGGTCCACATTATACAAGCTTTGCTTTTCAGTGGACCCCTCCATTCTTCTTATGATAGCCTATATAATTGCATTGATTTAATTATATTTAATGATATTGATTATATTGATTTAACTTGACATGTATGTTAATTTATATTTAAATTACTTTCAAATATGTATTTTTTTCCCCAATATTGAATTTTGTTCATGCTATTGTTTATTTAAATTGAATCAATCTATCTTGTACTTATTTGTATCATTTTGAAGAATGAAAATAAATTTGAATTGAATTGAATTGAGTCTGTTCGTGCAGACTTCATCGGATTGGTTACAATACTTTTATTCATAATTATTGTTGCAGTATGTTTCATCATTTTTTTTTAAATTTCATCATAATATATATATTAAAAAAAAGCAAACTGTGATTGATTTCAGAAACACGATGCGTAGGCCCCTAAGCATTAGTTCTCCACAAAGAGGTTGAACATGTGAAATACTTGGAAAGTGTTTACAGAGACCGATATACTGTAAACATGACATAAGAACATTCAAATTACGTAAAGAACAAGCAAACCAATCATATCTACATTCAGAGAACGAAGAATATCCACATTGATAATGGTTTGATTGTCCTGTTTTATCAGGCTGTCATTAAAGAGCATATTGACCTAATACAAATTAAGTTGCATCATGGACCGATTGCATGCAATGCAATACGGTATTTACTATATGAACCTTGCAGTCGTTGTTCAAAAGTTATACAACCATGTTTAAGTTATTGTATGAGAATAAACAGCAAGAATGAGATTTGTTATTTAAGATTTTAAACACTTGTTTAAACTGTGAAGCGACGACTGTAAGGTTGATATATTGCATCAGCGGCGTACCCAGGATTTTCCGCGAAAAAAAATGTGACAAGCAAACAAAAAAAGGTCTTCAAGTTAATTTTGCTTCTCAAAAGGGGGGAGGGGCATGTCCCCTGGATCAGTTGTGACTCGTCATGGTCAGGGGGGCAGGGGTACGTCTCCTGCATCAGATGTGACTCGTCTGCTCATGAACTACAAGCCTCCGACATTATTTCTCTCTTCAAGATGTCGTTCTCTTTCATTTCTTTCCAAAGGAATTTCTCTCTTGCACATTTACTATTACAGGAATTCGAATATTCTATCACTATATGGCTTGTCACCCGCTCCCCGACCTTATCATTCTCCCTATTTCAAATGGTACCGTCCAAATATACACGTGTATGAATACATGCATGCATTGAACGTATATGGGGGTCCGATCGTTTGATTTTCTTCTTTTTTTAACAAAAAAAGACGGCGTTTTTTTTCAACCAATCAGGCTGAACCTTATATCACAAGAAAGAGTTACTACCTGTCTATCTGATATTCTTTGAACTCAGACATTTTGACACGAAAGTCAGACGCTGTAAGAGAAGATCGACCCCTAAACAGTGCAAAAAGTGCTTCGCTCACACAAAAAACACGAGAAACTGTTTATTTTCAGTAAAAAAAGACGGTTGTTTTTTAATCAGAATTTTAAAAAATGACAGATATCATGAGATGTAAAACAAGTCTAAGATTAAAAACCGTTTGAACCTGTGAAAAATCTCGAGTGTTTTTTTAGATATGAGTTAAAAGAGCCTAAAATGGGTCTTTTTTGTAAAGTTTTTGACGCCGGAATAGGGGATTTGCCACGGTGCGCATAAAGTGAACACAACAAATTCATATGCTTGGGTACGCTGTTGCATGTACTGTAAACAGCGTTGTATAATTTTTTTTAAACAACGTTTTTACTCTGTACTTCGGAAACGGTACCAAGTAAAGAAAGATGGGTCTCGCGATCGGCGATGTTCGTGTGTTTTTCGGTATCCCAGCAAGGCAATTCGTAGCAGGGGCGGAGATTCTCGAAAGCGTCCGTAAATGCTCACGAGGTGTGGACCGGAGCACAGAGTGCAGTGCGTGATGGTAGATCGGCGCGCTATATAATGAGCGATTAGCAAGCAGATCCGAAACCTCGTTCGAAAGTCTCACGAGCCTAAAACATTTTCAATAGACTCGTGTGCAAAAAGTGGCCGTTTAAAAAAATTCGTAAACAAAAAGAATGAAAATCGAGGGTTGAATTTTACAGTGGATAGGATCCATATCTGACCAGAAAAGGGTACCTCGATCGACCGACTCATTTTTTAAAAAAGTCGGCATTAATGAAGACTACTGCCGAGGGATCAAATTCATCACACGAGACAATGGCCCTAATTCTTCCGCCAGTCAAAATAGTTCCAAAATTGGTGACGTATATTTTTATTGGAAAAAGGAACTTTCAGTAGTTGCCCGATCCCTCCAACCAGTGTTAGATTGCCAATGATACATATTGCCTTAATCACCTAAATTGAGGGTTGGCTCGATCGAATAAATATATTTTGCCTTCCAGTTAATTGTAAATAGGCCAGTGTGACCAGAAGACGAGTGGTCCCGAGTCTTAGAGATTCTGATCTGATCATGGACCCAGTAGCGTACCTAGCATTTTCCACAAGGGGGGCAAAATCGTCCGCCAAAAAAATGACAAGCCAAAAAAAAGGTCTTCAACCACAAATAAAGGATTTCGTACCAGAAAAAAAAAAATTGACAAACAAAAAAAAGGGAAAAAAAGGTCTTCAACTTCAAAGGTGGGCCGGGGGTCAATGTTGGCTCGTCAGGGATCAGTTATCAGCTGTGACTCGTCAGGGGGCAGGGATAAGTTCCTTGCATGGGTTGTGACTCGTCGGGGGGGGGGGGGGGCGGCCCCACTGTCCCCTTCCCGTAAGTACGCTAGTGCATGGACCTACTAACTGTCTCTGTAGATCTGATTGACTGTCTGTTTGAACAGAGGTTATTGTCAAAAACAAATAAACTCATTACAGATCCAAGCCATCCTCTAAATGCCAAATATTCATTCAATCGATCCGGGATCCGTATAAAATCCACGCAGTGATTTAGGTCACGCTATATCCCGCCAATCTTTCGTTCCTAGTAAATCTATTCACTTGTATAATCAACTTGTTAGGAGAAAATATCTTTACAATACTCCCGACTAACCATGCAAGTAGTCGATGGATAACGGCAATACAAATAATAATTATGATACTACTACTGCTACCACTACTGATAAAAATGGTGATAATGATGACGATGATGATGATGATGATAACAATAATAATAACAACAACAACAATAATAATATGATAATAATAATAATGATATAAAATAATAATAATGAATATCAAAGAGATAATGACTGTTAATTCAAACTCTGTAACTACAAGTAATGGTAACAAATTTTACATGCCATGACTTCTTGTGAAGAATAATAATTTTTTGTCTGTTTTGCACAAGAGAGCTGTTTGCCGTTTTCTATCTTGTATCATGTATATGCAATTGTGTTCATAATTACGTTTATACCCATCCTGTTCATGATTACAAAAAGTACTTAGAACGTCCAGATATCATCCCCGGATATCAAAGCTGTTCGGCTCGTGAGATATCATCTTCATGGACCAATTAATGTAAACTGCTAGTCTTTAACAGGTTCCTTTTCAAGTCAGTATATAGAGACTACATTTGAAATAAAATTAGCTTGCGCGCCACGCTCTGTTTTTTTTTTAATGTGTGTCACCCTCCCCCCCGGCCCCAAAATGTTATTTTGTCTCCTCCTCCCTGGTGCCGTCATTGCCACGGACCCGATCCGAATAGCACTGCCCCCCCAAAAAAAAAAATGTTCTACAACCGAGAACAAAAGGAAATGATAAAAGGAAAGAAAGATGAAAGATACGTCATTTTATGCATACCATGTCAAAATCAATCTCAAAGTTAAAGGTGTTTTTTCTCGCTGGCTGGAGACTTATTATTAAGCAAATTTTTGCTGCATGCGCCATTGTGTGCCCCCTCTTTTTGTTCTTATCACCCATTGAGCTTCGCCCTAATGCACGGGGCACAATCATAAAACATCCAGTTCATACAATTATATGACCCCTCCGTTCTCCCTTCTCTTTCTCTCCCACCCCCCCCCCTTTCTTTCTAATCTTCCCCTTTCGCTTCTCTCTCTCCTATTATGTATTCTCTCTTTCCTTGTTTTTTTTTTTACTCTATCCACTGGCGGCACCAAGAGATTAGTCAGGACCGTGGTTCCCCATGCTTGAAATATTCCGTTTTGTTAATTTTAGCCCCCTATTAATGTGCATGCGCCGGGTAACCGAGTCAAGTTCTACAAGTTACGATAGGTGGTTACCCTGGATATGCCGTCGGGATATTTCTGGGGGCCCCTCGAAAAAAAAAAAATCTTGCCCTTTTATTCACTGACGTTTGTCCCCTAAATGTCCTCGTACTTGGGCAAGCCAGTGTTGTTATGGTTGCCCGAGACGTGCTGCACCTGTAAAACCCCTTAGCTTTCAAAACCCCTGAATATTTGAATATCGAATATTGGTCCAGCTTCACAGGCGTTTGAATATCGAACCTGAATATCAAACCAACTTCACAGTTTGAATATCGAATATCCAACTAACTTCCTGCCGGTACGTTCCTGTACAATATACTCTGTAGCCTCAGCTCTTCGCATTGCGCTCATTATAACGAACGGTCTCATTGGTTGATTTAACGTCACTACACTAATTCATTTAACGTCATGGCGTTAAATCGTTGAGCAGTAATTCGGAATTACGTCGTGTAGTAACTATTTACTACATGACGTAATTCTTTAGGTAGTGTAGTAATTGGAATTACTACACTACGTAATTATTTACGTCGTGTAGTAATTCGAATTACTACACGACCTTAATTATTTGATGTAGCGACACTAATTCATTTAACGTCATGACATTAAATCGTTGTGCTGTAATTCGGAATTGCGTCGTGTAGCAATTCGAATTGCTACACGACGTAATTATTTACGTCGTGTAGTAAATTGAATTACGACACGACGTATATCCATGTTTTTGACGGTCTCCTGCTTCCATATTCAAAACCACCCGACCAAGAGGTTTCCAGCACTCAACTTGAATTCCTTGATTTGTACAAAGCAGTGGTAACTGTCAGACACCGGGATCGGAATAAACAGGAATTGAGGTAAATTGCCAATTCGTTCACTGCAACCTCATCCACTCACCACATTGTCTACCTTCATTTAGTCTAATGCCATTCCGTCCAACTTTCGTCAAACAACCATTTGGTCCAATAACCGTTTGGTCCAATCATCACTTCGTACAATCACCAGTTCGTCTATTACCATTTCGTCTAATAACCAGTTGGACTAATACCCATTTTCTTTTCATTCATTTGCACAATTAACACTTTAGTTTAACGAGACTACATGGTGAATGGCTATTGGACCAACTGGTTATTAGACGGAATGGCATTAGACTAAATGAAAGTAGTACCCCCTTTAAGGATTATCAACCAATAACAAAAGAGAATGGAAGAGGTAACCAAGATGTGACAGTCCAAGTCATGAAACCTATCAAATGAGAAATAGGGGATGTTGGGATGGTGACATAATGAGAATGTTGAGCATAAGAATTAGATGCGAGAACGTACTAAATGAACAAAATGTGAAAAAGAAAAGAACGAAGTAATCAAAGTGATTAAAGGATGAATGTCAAAGTGACAGACACACATAATAATAATCATAATAACATTTGTAGGGCGCTTTATACTGGTGTTTCAAAGCGCACAGGTTGGCAGATAATAATAATATACAGTCAATCGGTCAAAAAAAAATATGAGAAAAGGTGAGCTTTAAGTGACGATTTGAAAATTTCTACGGAGGGAGCATTTTGGATAAGAATTGGGAGTTTATTCCAGAGGGTGGGAGCAATTACAGAAAATGCACGATCACCATAGCGGGTCATAGTGCGAGGGCCATGAATTAAATTATTGGAATATCATGAACGTAAGGATCTGACAGAAGAGGAAGAACGAAGGGAAAATTATTCATTATTATTATTTTACACACATAATGATGGAAATGTGCTTTAATATGCGTTTTCCACTGACCAGCATTATAAACGTAATTATGAACACAATTGCATATACATGATACAAGATAGAAAACGGCAAACAGCTCTCTTATGCAAAACAGACAAAAAAATTATGATTCTTCACAAGAAGTCATGGCATGTAAAATTTGTTACCATTACTTGTAGTTTTACAGTTTGATTTAACAGTCATTATCTCTTTGATATTCATTATTATTATTTCATATCATTATTATTATTATCATCATCATTATTATTATTATATTATTATTGTTGTTGTTGTTATTATAATTGTTATCATCATCATCATTACTATTAACATCATCATCGTCATCATTATCACCATTTTTATCAGTAGTGATAGCAGTAGTAGTATCATAATTATTATTAGCTTTCAGAATTCAGGGGTTTTGAAAGCTAAGGGTTTTACAGGTGCAGCACGTCTCGGGCAACCATAACAACACTGGCTTGCCCAAGTACGAGGACATTTAGGGGACAAACGTTAGTGAATAAAAGGGCAAGAATTTTTTTTCGAGGGTCCCCAGGGACACCCCGACGGCCTAGCCGGGGTAACACGTATCCTAACTTGTAGAACCCGACTCGGGCAACCATATAAACACTAGTTTGACCTGGTGCATACACGTTTAGGGGGCTCAAATTAACAAAATTAAAGGAATAAAGGGCTATTTATCGCATTTTATTTAATTATTTTTTTCCAAGTGGCCCCCAGGAATATCCCGACGGCCTATCCGGGGTAACCACCTATCCTAACTTGTAGAACTTGACTCGGTTACCCGGCGCATGCACATTAATAGGGGGCTAAAATTAACAAAAAGGAATATTTCAAGCATGGGGAACCACGGTCCTGACTATTCTCTTGGTGCTGCCAGTGGGTAAATAATAAAAAAACAAGGAAAGAGAGAATACATAATAGGAGAGAGAGAAGCGAAAGGGGAAGATTAGAAAGAAAGGGGGGATGACTTGAACTGACTTGAAAAGGAACCTGTTAAAGACTAGCAGTTTGCATTAATTGGTCCATGAAGATGATATCTCACGAGCCGAACAGCTTTGATATCCGGGGATGATATCTGGACGTTCTAAGCACTTTTTGTAATCATGAACAGGATGGGTATACAACTATAAAATTGATGCGAGCGCGAAAACAAAATGGAGATTTCAGACCGGGATTTCAGACCAAAAAGAGACATTCTAAACACTTTTCTAATCATGAAGAGGATAGGTATATAACTAAATATTGGTCCAGCTTCACAGGCGTATGAATATAGAACCTGAATATCAAACCAACTTCACAGTTTGAATATCGAATATCCAACTAACTTCCTGCCGGTACGTTCCTGTACAATACTCTGTAGCCTCAGCTCTTCGCATTGCGCTCATCTAATGAACGGTCTCATTGGTTGATTTAACGTCAGACTACACTAATTCATTTAACGTCATGACGTTAAATCGTTGAGCAGTAATTCGGAATTACGTCGTGTAGTAATTATTTACTACACGACGCAATTCTTTAGGTAGTGCAGTAATTGGAATTACTACACTACGTAATTATTTACGTCGTGTAGTAACTCGAATTGCTACACGACGTAATTATTTACGTCGTGTAGTAAATTGAATTACTACACTACGTAATTATTTGCGTCGTGTAGTAAATTGAATTACGACACGACGTATATCCGTGTTTTTGACAGTCTCCTGCTTCCATAAATCGTTGGGCAGTAATTCGGAATTGCGTCGTGTAGTAATTCGAATTACTACACTACGTAATTATTTTTGTCATGTAGTAATTCGAATTGCTACAGGACGTAATTATTTACGTCGTGTAGTAAATTGAATTACGACACGACGTATATCCATGTTTTTGACGGTCTCCTGCTTCCTTGTTCAAAACCACCCGACCAAGAGGTTTCCAGCACTCAACTTGAATTCCTTGGTTTGTACAAAAAGCAGTGGTAACTGTCAGACAACGGGATCGGAATAAACAGGAATTGAGGTAAATTGTCAATTCGTTCATTGCAACCTCATCCACTCGCCACATTGTCTACCTTCATTTAGTCTAATGCCATTCCGTCCAACATTTCGTCAAACAACCATTTGGTCCAATAACCGTTTGGTCCAATCATCACTTCGTACAATCACCAGTTCGTCTATTACCATTTCGTCTAATAACCAGTTGGACTAAAACCCATTTTCTTTTCATTCATTTGCACAATTAACACTTTAGTTTAATGAGACTACATGGTGAATGGCTATTGGACCAACTGGTTATTAGACGGAATGGCATTAGACTAAATGAAAGTAGTACCCCCTTTAAGGATTATCAACCAATAACAAAAGATAATGGAAGAGGTAACCAAAATGTGACAGTCCAAGTCATGAAACCTATCAAATCAGAAATAGGGGATGTTGGGATGGTTACATAATGAGAATGTTGAGCATAAGAATTAGATGCGAGAACGTACTAAATGAACAAAATGTGAATAAGAAAAGAACGGAGTAATCAAAGTGATTAAGGGATGAATGTCAAAGTAACAGACACACATAATAATAATAACATTAATTTTTGTAGGGCGCTTTATACTGGTGTTTCAAAGCGCAAAGGTTGGCAGATAATAATAATATACAGTCAATAGGTCAAAAAAATATGAGAAAAGGTGAGCTTTAAGTGACGATTTGAAAATTTCTACGGAGGGAGCATTTTGGATATGAATTGGGAGTTTATTCCAGAGGGTGGGAGCAATTACAGAAAATGCACGATCACCATAGCGGGTCTTAGTGCGAGGGCCATGAATTAAATTATTGGAATATCATGAACGTAATGATCTGACAGAAGAGGAAGAACGAAGGGAAAATTATTCATTATTATTATTTTACACACATGATGATGGAAATGTGCTTTAATATGCGTTTTCCACTGACCAGCGTTATGAACACAATTGCATATACATGATACAAGATAGAAAACGGCACACAGCTCTCTTATGCAAAACAGACAAAAAAATTATGATTCTTCACAAGAAGTCATGGCATGTAAAATTTGTTACCATTACTTGTAGTTATACAGTTTGATTTAACAGTCATTATCTCTTTGATATTCATTATTATTATTTTATATCATTATTATTATTATCATTATTATTATCATATTATTATAGTTGTTGTTATTATTATTGTTATCATCATCATTACTATTAACATCATCATCGTCATCATTATCACCATTGATAGGTACCTCAGTAGTAGTATCATAATTATTATTAGCTTTCAGAATTCAGGGGTTTTGAAAGCTAAGGGGTTTTACAGGTGCAGCACGTCTCGGGCAACCATAACAACACTGGCTTGCCCAAGTACGAGGACATTTAGGGGACAAACGTTAGTGAATAAAAGGGCAAGAATTTTTTTTCGAGGGTCCCCAGGGACACCCCGACGGCCTAGCCGGGGTAACACGTATCCTAACTTGTAGAACCCGACTCGGGCAACCATATAAACACTAGTTTGACCTGGTGCATACACGTTTAGGGGGCTCAAATTAACAAAATTAAAGGAATAAAGGGCTATTTATCGCATTTTAGTTAATTATTTTTTTCCAAGTGGCCCCCAGGAATATCCCGACGGCCTATCCGGGGTAACCACCTATCCTAACTTGTAGAACTTGACTCGGTTACCCGGCGCATGCACATTAATAGGGGGCTAAAATTAACAAAAAGGAATATTTCAACCACGCATGGGGAACCACGGTCCTGACTAATCTCTTGGTGCTGCCAGTGGGTAAATAAAAAAAAACAAGGAAAGAGAGAATACATAATAGGAGAGAGAGAAGCGAAAGGGGAAGATTAGAAAGAAAGGGGGGGGGGATGACTTGAACTGACTTGAAAAGGAACCTGTTAAAGACTAGCAGTTTGCATTAATTGGTCCATGAAGATGATATCTCACGAGCCGAACAGCTTTGATATCCGGGGATGATATCTGGACGTTCTAAGCACTTTTTGTAATCATGAACAGGATGGGTATACAACTATAAAATTGATGCGAGCGCGAAAACAAAATGGAGATTTCAGACCGGGATTTCAGACCAAAAAGAGACATTCTAAACACTTTTCTAATCATGAAGAGGATAGGTATATAACTAAATATTGGTCCAGCTTCACAGGCGTATGAATATAGAACCTGAATATCAAACCAACTTCACAGTTTGAATATCGAATATCCAACTAACTTCCTGCCGGTACGTTCCTGTACAATACTCTGTAGCCTCAGCTCTTCGCATTGCGCTCATTATAACGAACGGTCTCATTGGTTGATTTAACGTCACTACACTAATTCATTTAACGTCATGACGTTAAATCGTTGAGCAGTAATTCAGAATTACGTCGTGTAGTAATTATTTACTACACGACGTAATTCTTTAGGTAGTGTAGTAATTCTTTACGTCGTGTAGTAATTCGAATTACTACACGACCTTAATAATTTGATGTAGCGACACTAATTCATTTAACGTCATGACATTAAATCGTTGGGCAGTAATTCGGAATTGCGTCGTGTAGTAATTCGAATTACTACACTACGTAATGATTTACGTCGTGTAGTAATTCGAATTGCTACACGACGTAATTATTTACGTCGTGTAGTAAATTGAATTACGACACGACGTATATCCGTGTTTTTGACGGTCTCCTGCTTCCATACATGGTTGCTGCAGAGAGCGGCTCCCTAGTAAATGAAAACCCTTTGTTATCGTGAAACTTGTCTCTAAAATCTGTACAAGCTTTAACCGTCAGGTGACAACGCTCGACCTCGCGAGAACAATTATAGATCAATCGGCCCATTCAAATCATTTGATCCTACCAGGAGAAAACAGATATGTCTTCCCAATCAGTGGCGGGCCGTGACCCGGAGAAGACAAAGCATTGGGGGGGGGGGCACAACATTGTTCACAGACAATGCAGTGCCCCCCCATGCTTTGTCTCCTCCGGGTCACGGTCCGCTACTGTTCCCAATGATACATCATTTACATTACACCCCGTTTTTATTTGGGGAGGGGATTCTGAAATGAAAAATATGTTTTTGCAAGAATTCTGTCACGGTTTTTTGTGATATCGGATGTCGTATAAATGAATTTTGGATACCATACGGGGGGGGGGGGGTGTAGTTGCTCTGGATACGGCTTAGAAGTGCGTTCATACCGAACCCTATGAGAGTAATGCAAAATGACGTGTGGAAATTGCCACGGAATCGTAAAAAAACTAAGATCTCCTTTTCTTAATAGTTCACAATGTCGCTTTCGATGATATTTGACAGCTCCAAATTTTTTTAACACAATGTGAAACTGAAGAATTTTACACTGCTAGAGACAAATTATCCTTAAAACAAAACTAAGAATCGTTTCTGGAACAGAGCCTCGAGAACATCTGTAATCTTTCCGCCTTTTCACACGGTACCAAAATTGTAATTTGAATGACGATTCCAGGGAAAAATAATTCTAATGACGATTTTTTTTAGCACGAGTGAAATCAAACTAGAATCACGAATGCTAATCACAATCACGAATTCGAATTCTACTCTGGAGGTGAATTCCAGTTAATAGACCGGTTTACTAAAATATTCAAATTTTACGCATACCAGTTTCACAAAGGTTGCCTCTAACAACCGGAAAGCTTGCCCGAGGATTGCCCGACATAGCAAAAATGAATGTATGCAAATTGGAATCCAAGTATTGAAATACCATTGCTAAGTACAGGTTAATGGAATATTTCACACTGCTATTCGGGTGTTCCGCTCATTCCACCCATCACCTGACTCATTAGTTTCTAATGCCATTATTACATTATCACCCAGACATCTTTTATCACCTCATTCCTCATTTGGTTTATGAATTGGATTACTACATTTTAGTTGGGTTCTTCTATTTTCTTTAATTTCATTGGTTAGCTTTAAGATGATGTAAATAATGTTATGACACTCTGGCAACAATTTTGATGTGGGCCGAGGAAGGCCGACGGTATAAATATAGACCAATTTCACAACGTGAGAGGGCAGCAGACTGGTCGCCATGCTGCGGTGGGCGAATCAACTTTTATAGTACACAAGTCAATAGGGTATTTGGTACATTCGTTCGATTTTTTTTTTATTTTGGACCAATTGAGCAGATTTCTTGTAAGATTCACAATGAGCATTAATCGGAGAAGTTCAGGTCGCAGCTGTGCTGTGTTCAATTGCCACAACAATTGGAGAAAGCTTCAGGATTGGAAGCAAAGTGAATGTGAAATTCACTCGCCTTGGACTCATGAAGCCTGTTTGTGTGTGAAGCCGTACTCCCTGCATAAGTTATTATGATAGCAACTCCTGCTGGAATGGTAACTACCATGGCAAAAGTGAGAATTCTGCTTCCTGATTGGCTTTTATAATAAAAGTTGCCATTCCAGCAAGAGTTGCTATCATAACTTTTTTATGAAATGGGCATTCTCACTGTTACCATGGTAGTTAACATTCCGGCAGGAGTTGCTATCATAACAACTTTTTATGAAACAGGGCCCTGGCCCTCTCTTCCCCTTCCTCCTTTCTCCTTCCTCTATGTTTTATTCTCTTGCCTTGCCCCCTCCTTTTGGATACTTATAGGCCTGCATAAAATGTGGTGGTGGTGGTTTTTTTTTGTGGGGGGGGGGAGGACGGGGGGATTTATTTGATCATGCTTAGATGGAAATATCAGTCCCTCTCTCTCTCCCTCTCTGTATTACACTATCCCTCTCTCTCTCTCCCTCTCACTATCCCCTTCTCTGTATTACACTATCCCTCTCTCTCCCTCTCTCACACACTCTCTCGCTAGCCCCCCCCCCTCTCTCTCTCTCACTACCCCCATCCCTTTCTCACTATTCCCCTCTCCCCTCTCACTATCCCCCTCCTCTCACACATACTCTCTCCCCCCTCTCCCAACTCTCATCCTCTCTCTCTCTCACTCTATGTATCGTTCACTCTCCTGCTACTCTAACACAATTTACTAGCAACAAGAAGTGAGCTCCCTGATGAAAACCAACAGCGATTCTTGGTCATCATCAACTCACTTTTACTGACAAAACTAAGGGGAAAAAATAGCCAAAGTGCAAAAAAATCATCATACCTTACATCGGTCAGATATGGCCATTGTCTTACATCGTCTACCCAGGTGTCCATGCTTTATTTTATTGATTTATGATGAAGTTAATGACACAATATCAGAGCTTATCTGTAATCTTTCATTGAATTTGTACACAGATCCAATCGCGGTCAGCGCACTTGCCCACCGCAGCAATGGCGTCGCCGATAGAGGGCCAATATACATAAACCGGCTGTGAAATTGGTCTATAGAGAGCATTTTAATAAATGAGACACAGACATAGATGCACATATACGACACTACAGAGTCAGTCTCTTCGTTTAGTTATTCTCTGTCTTGTGTTCCTGATATGTTAAGTTTGCTGTTAAGTTCCTGAGTTATCCTGTTTTAAACTGATTATTTTATTCTCGTGAAATAGGTATTTAGATTTAAAACCTACAACTGGTGGCAGGAGTGGGATGTTATGTTATGTTGCTATGTTATGTTTGCTGTTAAGTGGGATGGTATATTATGTTATGTTTACTGTTAAGTGGGATGGTATACTTATGTTTGCTGTTAAGTGGGATAGTATATTATGTTATGTTGTTATGTTCTGTTGTTATGTTATGTTTGCTGTTAAGTGGGATGGTATATTATGTTCTGTTGTGTTTGCTGTTAAGTGGGATGGTATATTATGTTTGCTGTTAAATGGGATGGTATATTATGTTATGTTTGCTGTTAAGTGGGATGGTATATTATGTTATGTAATGTTTGCTGTTAAGTGAGATGGTATGTTATGTAATGTTTGCTGTTAAGTGGGATGGTATGTTATGTTATGTTTGCTGTTAAGTGGGATGGTATATTATGTTATGTTTGCTGTTAAGTGGGATGGTATATTATGTTATGTTATGTTTGCTGTTAAGTGGGATGGTATATTATGTTATGTTGTGTTTGCTGTTAAGTGGGATGGTATATTATGTTATGTTGTGTTTGCTGTTAAGTGGGATGGTATATTATGTTATTGTGTGTTTGCTGTTAAGTGGGATGGTATATTATGTTATGTTTGCTGTTAAGTGGGATGGTATATTATGTTATGTTTGCTGTTAAGTGGGATGGTATATTATGTTATGTTGTGTTTGCTGTTAAGTGGGATGGTATATTATGTTATGTTTGCTGTTAAGTGGGATGGTATATTATGTTATGTTGTGTTTGCTGTTAAGTGGGATGGTATATAATGTTATGTAATGTTTGCTAATAAGTGGAATGGTATATTATGTTATGTTTGCTGTTAAGAAGGATGGAATATTATGTTATGTAATGTTTGCTGTTAAGTGGGATGGTATATTATGTTATGTTTGCGGTTAAGTGGGATGGTATATTATGTTATGTTCTGTTTGCTGTTAAGTGGAAGGTATATTATGTTACGTTGTTACGTTGTGTTTGCTGTTAAGTGGGATGGTATATTATGTTATGTTTGCTGTTAAGTGGGATGGTATATTATGTTATGCTGTTATGTTATGTTTGCTTTATTATGTTATGTTTGCTGTTAAGTGGGATGGTATATTATGTTATGTTATGTTTGCCGTTAAGTTGGATGGTATATTATGTTATGTTGTTATGTTATGCTTGCTGTTAAGTGGGATGGTTTGCTGTTAAGTGGGCTGGTATATTATGTTATGTTGTTTTTTTGCTGTTAAGTGGGATGGTTATATTATGTTCTGTTGTTATGTTATGTTTGCTTAAAGTGGGATGGTATATTATATTATGTTATGTTTGCTGTTAAGTGGGATGGTATGTTATGTTATATCTGCCGTTATGTGGGATGGTATATTATGTTATGTTATGTTTGCTGTTAAGTGGGATTGTATGTTATGTTATGTTTGCTGTTAAGTGAGATGGTTTGCTGTTAAGTGGGCTGGTACATTATGTTATGTTGTGTTTGCTGTTAAGTGGGATGGTATATTATGTTGTTATGTTATGTTTGCTGTTAAGTGGGATGGTATATTATGTTATGTTGTTATGTTATGCTTGCTGTTAAGTGGGATGGTTTGCTGTTAAGTGGGATGGTATATTATGTTATGTTTGCTGTTAAGTGGGATGGTATATTATGTTATGTTGTGTTTGCTGTTAAGTGGGATGGTATATTATGTTATGTTGTGTTTGCTGTTAAGTGGGATGGTATATTATGTTACGTTGTTATGTTTGCTGTTAAGTGGGATGGTATATTATGTTATGTTTGCTGTTAAGTGGGATGGTATATTATGTTATGTTGTGTTTGCTGTTAAGTGGGATGGTATATTATGTTACGTTATGTTATGCTTGCTGTTAAGTGGGATGGTTTGCTGTTAAGTGGGATGGTATATTATGTTATGTAATGTTTGCTGTTAAGTTCCTGAGTTATGCTGTTTCAAAACTTAATTTCATTCTCATCAAGTAGGGGTTTAGATTTAAAACCTTCAATACAATACAATGTATTATAAAAATCTTATCATTGAATATAACTGAGGTGTTTTGGTGCCCAAATTGTTAACTAGAAATGGATTTGCACCAGCATTTGTGAACCTAAAACATTTCAAAAATATTTTGCTTTGCATTTTATGTATGCCTATAAAAATCACCATCTGTGAAATTCCTAGCAAATTCCGCGTGCGCGCTAATCATCTTTCCTTTCGCGATATCTATATCTTTTAGTGAACCCAGAGGCCTATGTAAGGGTTAGGCCGACACCAGAAATTTTCAACGACAAACACGAGGAATGCTTAGCACAGGGAACAGAGATTTCTTTTCATGTCTTTGTTTTCCTTGTCAATCAATAATTGTTCAGACATATTGATTTTTAGTGTAAATCGACTTTCTATCGGCTGAGAATCGGACACGTACATGATTGTATACAATTTGACGACCGGCCATTGCATATATCTGCTTCAGCTATCCTTTTACTACAAAGAGTCAAAAGCAATGATGCTAAATAAAACTAGTGATTACTGTTGCGAGAGGACAACACCAAGCAATTAATTATTCATACTATAACCGAATAACATAAAGTCGGTGTTATGTTCAAACTGTGAATATGGTGTATTTTCAACACCAGATTGTCCCCCTCCCACGGATCCTCTCAGTGGTAGTACCCCGCCAACACTGTAAAAACTATTGTGAAGAATATGTTAAACATATTCTTCACAATAGTTTTTATAGTGTTGATGGCGGGGGAGTCCGTGAAAATATATATCGGGTGTAATCCAACAAATCCTGTTCATTCCGACCCGGGGTCCGACAGTTACCACTGTAACAATGCATTGAGCAAATCAAGGAATTCAAGTTGTCAGATCAATTGAGTGCAGGCAACTCCTTGGTCGGATTTATCAAATTCTCAGACGACAAATTGTTGGGGGCCAGTCAAATATATGGCTGTGAAAGGCGGTTAAAGGGGTGTTTTTGGACGCGGGCCGCGCACGTTGATGGTATCAAAAACACCTATTTAAAAAAAGGGATGGTTTTGAGACTGGTCAATGGTCAAATCGCGGGGTTACACTATTTCTGGTGGTTTTTTCCAAAGTTTTTTTTCTCAAGACTAGCCAAACGTGTTTAGAGTATTTTTTCCCACAAGCTTTTTTCCTTGTTTCTGAAGTGTTGGGGTTATTCCCGATTGTATATATATATATATATATATATATATATATATATATATAAAAATAGGTGTCACATTCTGGCAAAATTATTGTTTAGGAGCCAAGATGTGTAAATGAAGGCCGCGAAAAACTTAGGGGGTTATTTTGCACACAGAGAAAAATTCGTTTCGAACCGGGCGTTTGAAAATGATTTTGTCACGCATGTGTAAATGATCCTCAGTGGCGGTAAATGGACACCCAAAATGTGAAGATGAATAGATAATTGAATTATTACGTGGAATTTCCAAGTAGGACTTGCAATGCTCAAAACGCAAACTATATAACGTCATGAATGCATTGGCGGCGGAAGCCAAAAATTTTAGGAGGGGACAACCAAAAAAATTTTGACAAGCAAAAAAAAAAAAAAAGGTTCTCAACCCAAAAATTTTAGGGGGGACGTAGGAAAATAAATTGACAAGCAAAAAAAAAAAAAAAAAAAAAAAAAAAAAAAAAAAAAAAAAGGTCATCAACAACAAATTTAGGGGGGGGACCGTCCCCCCCTCCTCAAATTTAGGGGGGGACACGTCCCCCCCGCTTCCGCCGCCTATGCATGAATGGACTTACAAAGGCTGGCCAAAACACGTGATGATGAATGAACATCACTTCCAAGCAATTGGTCTACGGTGTATACATAGGCGGCGGAAGTGTGGGGGGGGGGGCAGATCCCCCCTAAATGTTTTAGCCGATAAACTTTTTTTTTTTTTTTGGCTCGTCAATTTTTTATTCTGGGTCCCCGCTAACTTCTGGTGGACCACCTATAAAATGTCTCTTTTCCCCACCTAAAATTTAGGTTGATGACCTTTGTTTTTTTTTCTTGCTTGACAATTTTTTGTTACATGTGTCCATCACAAAATTTCAGGTAGACCCCTCTAATATTTTGGGCTTCCGCCGCCGATGAGTGTATAACATGATATGATGGAACTTACAATTTGCAACAAATAAGAAAATGAAATATGAAGAATGAACAAACAAACCTATCATTGGCCCCGGTATATAGCATTTTGAATACAACACGAACGTTTTGCATGTATGACCTGATTATCAGTTGTGACATGCAGCGTTCATCATGGTCATAGATGACCTTTTCGAAAGAACAGCTAGGATTTGTATCGGGCAATTTACCGCCATTGCGGCAACCCCGCGGTTCACAAAAATACAGCGTAAACGCATTACATAGATGGCCTGGATATTTCAATAATTAGCGATAGGTCAAGGCAAGCTCCGTCAATATTCGCCATACATAAACATCGTATACCCGGATCGTCTATCATGGTTAAGCAGTTATATTGCTATGCTATAATGTAGTTGAGTTGTCAAACCACGGATGTATCTCGGATCTGCTTGACACTGATGAAAATATAAAATGACAATTCACGCGTTTTGTTGCGGGTACTATATCGCTTGTGTTTTACGAATAATATTTGAATATATTGCGGTGCAAGGTCAGAAGCTAGCAACAGCGATCTACTGTGCATTGTGAATATATTGATTAAACTGTCGTTGACGCATTTGAAAGCTATTGCTATATATCCAACTCTGCTTACAGTGATCTGCTTTGCAGATTTGCATATGCATTAAGCACCATAGGCCTGTCTGCCTGATGGGGCGATTGCCTGTAATTTGAGATAATGCATACCATGTAATTAATGATTTCGCTGTATAATTATGTACAACTTTGTTGTATATTTTTTTCAACCCTTGGCTCCGTCTTGCACAGAAGACTTACGATCGATCCGATCAACCACACGATGGAAAGCCGTTAGCAATAATTTATGTCAACATCCAAAACGTGTGTTTGTTCAAAATATTTTCTCTAGATATATGATTTATACTCATGCATTCATATTTGTCTTGACAGTTGGGTGTACCCCCTCTTTATTTTCAAAGGACATTGTGAAAATTGTATGCAGGACAAAAATATGACAATGACGGATTTCCATATGGTTGAGATTGATCGGATCAATCGCGACTCTTTGTAAGACGGGGCCCCGATCAGCGTTCGTGGTGATATGGCAGCAGACAAGCTTTTCGGCAAGCCCCTCCATAATTACTGTCATGATTATTTATTGAACTAAGCTTAGGTCATGTTTTGTATTAATCTCATCATCTTTCCTCGACATCCACACACACACATACACACCCCCACACACACACACATATATATATACATTCTAGTTTATATGTCAGATACTTAATGCATTAGGACTTTTCATGTAATGTATAAGTCTGCATTCAGATCTCTCTGAAAACACCTTTTACAAAAATCCTAAGAATCTGTAACCAGTCCGAATGAGTGTCAATAATCATAAGGCTATCATGGGAAACACGCATGGCGGCGAATAAAATCAAATAACATGAGTCGGTAAAAATGCCGAGGTAGTAGGCAGGGGCAGATCCAGGATTTAAAGAGGGGCATATTTTCTTGAGGAAACACTTTAAGTAAAAAAAATACATATATATATATTCTCTTTTAAAAGCGGGGGGGGGGCACACTTCTGTTTTAACGACTTTTTACATTACAAATTTTAATTGTACCTGGATCCGCCAGCGGCATGAAATTCCAACTTGATCCATGCAGTTTCAACTGTTTTTTACCTTCAGGGCTTTTCAATACAGTATATTCATGGAATCGTGTATTGAATTCAACTTGTTTTCATCGTAGGAAAATATGCGCGTTCAACCATATCTCTTTACAATTTTCATAATCAGGCAACCTTTCTTTTGTTCAAATCATAAAGGCGTCCATGGGGACAGAAACTCGTTTTGGAAATCATTTTATAATATTCATGCGCAAGTGCCATTGATAAAATGGGAGGCTCCCCTCTTGAAATTCCACATCGTCATTGTTAGCTGAGACTCTTAAACATGTTAAATATTAGATATATTATATACAATATCTCATCATTTTACGATTTATATTTCTTTTCTTTTCATTGTAAGCCCTGCACAGATTTGATTATTTATAATTGTAAAGCGCTTTGATACAAATCACATGAAAAGAGATGATTAATATATATATATATATATATATATATATATATATAAACACTCAAAAAAAGTTAATTTTCTTTAAAATAATACCATGCTTGTTATGATCATGCCATCACGAAAAGAGCAAGATTGAAAAGTCTTGGATGAGGTCTGAATTGAAAAGCTGCAAAACAGCAGAAATTAATAGTCATAAAGTTACAATACAGAATATGCATATGGTTATGCTTTGTCTGTATAAATCATAGAGATGTATACCAATCTCTGTGGTGTCAATATCATGGGTGTCGATCACGGGGGGGGGGTGGGGGATATACCTCCCCCAATAATTTAGGGTAGAAAAATTCTAATAATGATGATAAAAATATGAAAAGTTTGATCATGTTGATTATAGTATGCCATCAATCAGTTTGTTTCCCTCGAAATTCGTGTATATTGTTATTAAATAAAACATTCTTTTCCAGGACTTTTAAACAGATGGGTGGAGGTTCAAGATTGAAAATGATGAAATTTTTATGTATATGATATTTTTTAACACATGACATTAAATGACCCCGACGAAAAAAACTTTTGTCGATATGGTGTTCCATCCCACCAGTGGTGAATAAATTAATTCTGATAAATCAGTTAATTCAAAAGGGTGGAAAATAAACCACTCCCAAAAGATGTCCTAACTTGTGATTATCCTCATCCACAAGAACATTTTGTGTCAATCACCCCCCCCCCCCCAACCAAGAATACCGATCGACACCCATGGTCAATAGAGATGAAAATACATTCAAATCTAGCCCCTGCTTCTGTATATACGGTAGAGATGGTTCTGTGTCTCTGCATGTGAGATAACATGGTTTGAGTCGTGGTTTGAAATACCCATGCATTTTTGTTATGTGTTTGCTTGTGCAGAGGTGTGTTTATATATACATATTTTTTCTACGGCATTTACTTATGATTATATATATATATATCAATATATATATATATATATATTATCTATATATATATATATTGTGTTTTTTCTAAAGCTTTGCTTTATAAGCTATAATAGGTCCTAGCTCAGTCATTCAATTCGTGAGTTTACTATACATCTGTGCCTACAATTTCAAAATAATATTTACACATGTACATTCAGGGTCCATGGTTTGTGTTGCTTCTGCAGTATCTCCTTATTTTCACCTTGAACTTGCCGTGCCTTCACTTGCATTATACATAAACAAACACGACACCATTCAATCATGGAGCTATATATATGCTCCATGTTACCATCATGAAAATGGGAGTCTCTCCACTTGAAATTCTATTCTATGAACCTTATTATAAAAACGAAATTGATTTCACACTTTACCTTTATACCTTCCACTGGATTTCTCTCATAATCCAAACGATGATGTAGGTTTACCATTCGACATTATATACTCCTGATCACTGGTAGGCCTATATATACGTTTCCCGTCGAGCCAACGTCAAATGCACAGGCACCTCCAGGAACACATTTCATCATGTTCATGATGAGCAGTAGTTTGAGCTGGTCGTACCGCCTCGGATTTGACGAGCTCGTCATCTGCTCGGCTGAATGCAGACAGAATGCAGGGCTGCAGGGGAGCTCTACTCAGACGTGTGATTCAAGATCAGATGTAGGGAGGGGGGCAGTCACACCAATGATATCGATTTCAACTCGACCAAAAGTTTGCCATTCAAAATGACGTAATCTCTGAGGGTCTTCTTCTTCTCTCTGATAACTCTCTTTTTCTTGCTTTCCTTCGTCTTTGTTTTTTTTTTTGTGTGTGTTTCTTCCCTCCGCTTCTATTCTCATGCTGTCTGTTTTATTTATTTGTATTTTTTTCCGACATGCATGTTGCTGTCTTCAATGTCTGCTATGCGGCGGGAGGATGCATAATTTTCATTTCATTTATTCATTTATTTCACATCTTTATACAGGATAACCAATTCAGTTCTACACGATAAAAAACATCAACAAAGATAAAAAGCTGGTTTGCAATTGGGCCTTGTTGATAAAAATTATAAAGTACATAATATGCAAAATAAACAAGAAATAAACCTTTAAAAATCCCAATCCTCATCAGAAACACACAGAAGCACCGAAACCCCCCCCCCCACACACCCCATTACACTCTGCAGACTCTTTACTTACTTGTAACATATAATAAATTCAACATTATGATTAGATATTGAAATAAGCGAAAACAAATTTTACAAATAAGATACAATTAAGATACAAATGATGTGGTAATATTTTTAAGAATTCAGAAGACGTTTGAATATTACTAATGAGTGAGCAGATCGAGTGTCTTGGGATAAACAGTTCCATGCACTTATGCCTACCGGTATAAATGTGTTTTTGTAATACTGCGTTTTGAATTTCGGGGCTCGTATAGCATTATTAGTTCTTCGCGTTATACGCACTGATACATCGTCATTAAAAATGAATTTGGTACTTAATAAATGGTGAGCTAATCTATTTACACACTTGTTTACCATACATAATGTAGATTTCCTGTACAATTCTTTTAAAGAAGACCAGGAGATAATTTGAAAAATACGCTCTGATGGGGTTTCCCATGTATAACCACTCACGATGTATGCTGCACGTTTATGGAGTTTTTGCACCGTATTATAATTAGATTCAGGGGCCGATTGCACGAAAGGGTCTTTGCAAGGACCGTCTTTCGTGTCGCCCATCTTTTATGATAAGCTGTATGCGGGGTATTTCCGAAATGTATGATAAACAAATAAAATTCAATAGCTAGCATTTAAATCGATTTGTATACGATTTCATGATATATCACATCATTTTATAAACAAATATTTTGTTTACTTCAACGGATGAAGAAAATATGTTTGCAGGTAGTTTATTTAAAATGCGTTTCACATGGCGCATCATAATAAATGGGCGACACGAAAGACGGTTCTTGCAAAGACCCTTTCGTGCAATCGGCCCCAGATCTATACGACCACACATTTGAACAATACATTGCATGAGGGAGAACGAACCCTATGTATAATCGTTAAAGTTGTTCCACGTTAAATATATGTTTGTTTCTTGTAATTAACCCAAAGATTTGTTTTATTACTTTTACAATTGAATCAACATGGTTTTTGAATGTCAAAGTATCATCAAGTATCCTGCCCAAACATTTTGTGCTGTGATACACACTCTAGAATAGTGTTTGATATTGATTATTACAGATAGTGTTTTGGCCCCGCAAGGTTGATAACCGCTGTCGAGAACCAAGAAGCATTACTTTGGGTTTTTATCATTTAATATCAATCTCTTTACATGTCCACTCATATACTCTTTTCGTTGCGGAGTTAAGCTGGTTTTCTACAGGTTCTATGGTACTACCGCCATTTATTGGTTTCTGCAACACTTTTCCATAAACACATTAACAAAGAAAATACAATAATAATATACATATAACTGACAAAGCAAAACATTGAACAAAATTGCATTTTATATTAAAACGTCGATTTTTTTTAGAAGGTTGCAGGGGTTGCCACAATAAGCTAAGCTTGACTGTGTGGCAACTCCAGACTTGACTGCGTGGCAACCCCGTAATAAATTCATTCAATCAGTTATTTGGTTCCGTTTGCTCATCTGCCAATCATTTTTATGTCGTATTTTGTAATCATTGCTCAGTTGCAGAGTCACCGAAGAAGTGTTGTGTTCTGTGATATTGCGATGACTACATATGGGTGTGCTCAGATGCATAAAAACTCACTTTGGTAACTTTGCCATCCATTGGTATCTTTCACGGAATCCTTGATTTTGATTGGCTGTTGAGCATTGTTGCCGTGGTTACCATAATTGTAACCTTTATTGCAAAGTTACCATAATTGTAACCTTTATGCAAGGGCTGCATGGACCCAGGTATCTTATTTTCTACACTGTAAAAACCGTGGTGTTAAAATTGACACCAATCAGTGTTAATAGAGGACCACACCATAAGGTTTTAAAATTACACCCTTAAGATTGAACATAACACCAGAGTGTTAATGTAACAACCAAAGGTTTTGTAATAACACCTATAGGTGTAAAACTAACACCACCAATTTAACACCGGTGTAAAATAACTGGTGTGGTCCTCTATGTACACCGGTTAACACCACAGGTTTTGCTGTGTATAACGTTGTTTGACTTTGCATGTGTACCTTCTGCTCAATCTGCTGCAATGATTCATTTCTTATGATATTTTCAGATTATTTACGTACGATTTGTAGGGAATGAACAATAAAGGTAACATAACAAAAAGACTGCGGGTGAGCTTCACTCGGGCGTGTGTGTGAAAGGTGAGGGGGCAGTCACACCAATACATCGATTCCGACCCGACTGACAGTTTACTATTCAAATGAATGTAATCGGATTGATCGACTATATAGCTTGCGATTCCAAGGTCAATCAGTACGTCAATACATCGAGTGTATCCATGGAGGTAGAACTTTGCAGCGCTGAGGTCTTCACGAGTTTCGCGATCCGCTTTTCTCCGAGTGCGCCGATGCGTGTTCACAATCGGGTGCATGTACCCGTTCCTTGAATATGGCTTCTCTTTTCCGCGTGCTGATGATCTAGTTATTGGGAATACTTATCGGATGGTCCAATACCACTTGGTCTACTTATCATTTCGTCCAATTTCACAGAGGCGGCAGAGCAGAGGTCCTCTGCTCCGCCGCCAATGCAATTTCATATAGTCTAAACCCATTACGTCTACAACCACTTAGTCTAATCCAGTTTGTTATTCCCACTCGGTCTAATATCCAATCCGTCTAATGAGCAGTTGGGCTAGAACCATTCAGTCTAAATTCCAGTTGGCCTGACACCGCTTGGTCTAATTTTCATTTCGTCTAATTTTCATATGGTCTAATTCACACTTGGTCTAATGTGCATTTAGTCGTAATATAAACGAATTATTATTTAGGCATATTTGATCTAAAATTAACAAATATGGTCATGGATAAATACACCATGCATCATTTAATACATGTCACCAGGATCGGGAGGGGTGGAGCCTGGGTAGGGCTAGTGGAGGGCGCGAAACCTCTCCATGAAGGACTGCCGATGACGAGATAGTCGCTCATCGATTTCGATTTCATAGTATTATTGTATTATAGAAATGATTTATATGTTATATTTTGTAAATATGTATATTGAACTATCATTGTAAATGTAAAAAGATTGAAAGAGAAAATAAATGAATTGAATTGAATTATACTAATCAAAATTGATTATTCTAATCGAAAATGAAATCATTCGAGAAATTTCATGGACAACTCAAATATGAAATAAGACAAGACAAAATATTCATGGTCTATACACAATGCTAAATTGAAATATATATAATATGTATAATTATATAACCAAGCTCCGACTAAGCGCTCATATATACAGGGAGGTACAAAAGACCGGTAAGGATACCATCTATTTGTAATCCGAGAGTGTCGGAAGAAAGTATGGTAGGGGACGTACGAGTTCCATATAATTGTGACAAATACACAAATTTACGTCAAGAATTTGTTTTGAAAGATGAACAATATGTATGTATTGATATAGACTACAAGGACAAATATAGGACTAAACGTCAGTTTGGAAATTGTTGCATTTGTGTATGAAGGGAGTGAAGAAACAAACCTCCAATCATTTTCCCCTAAATCAATATAACCAAGGTAATTCAATTGATTTCTGCGTGAATTAATGAATAGGTCGAACAGTTGAGGCAAGCTAAACTTATCTATTTTAAGGCCCAGAAGCTTGGTCTCGTCTGTATAAAATGGACTGACTATTGAATACGAATGTTTTTAATACCCTTATTATTACTCTTATTCACACGGGGCAGGCACTGCAGTTGTAGAGCTTCTTCCTGCAGGTCTTATCAATTCAGAAAGATGTTTATGTTAACAAGTGGGATAAATTGCAGTCCCAAAAGGAAAGGGGTTCATTTTGATTGGTAATGGTATCTGCAGTGTATACCCGGCCTTCCCCTTTCTCGGCTAAGCCATTTGTGGGCTTGCCGTGGTCTAGTGATTCCGACTCTCGCCTTTCAAACAGATAGTCCAGGATAGAAGAGGCATAACCTTGTTTTTTATATATACAATATTTTTTGATGGTTTCTTGTCAATTCGAGGGTGCTGATTACGAATCTGAATGATGCCACTCGTGTAACCTTGAGCATTTTCCGCAAATTGGCATAATCCAATATGGCCGCCAAAATATGCAAATTACCCATGAAAATCATAAAATTGTCCGCACATTGGTTGTAAAATGCATGAAATTGTGTGGCAGGAGTGAAATACAATCTTAAAGAATAATTTTTGACAAAATATTTATTTTCCTGATATTCAAAATGGCCGCCATATGCCATTGTCTACACTATCATGTACAATATGAATAGGGAAAACTAATCTTCACAAAAATGAGCACTAAACTGCAAAAAATCGCGATTTATGAACGAAGTAATATATGGAAATCACCATTACTAACGAGATATATAATTTGTAATGTCATATATGGGAAAATTGCAGTATTTTGATATCTAAAGTAGCCGCCACTGGCCCAAACAGTATTGCGTACAATGGCAATGGAGGCCAAAAAATTCTCAAGAGTGATCACTAAAATGCTTATAATGAAGATTAAACAATTGGAATACTGACTATAAACATAATTATTAACGAAATATATTATTGATATGATATGTATGTGGTAAATGTTGTATTCTGATATTCAAAATGGCTGCCAAATGTCCTAAAAGTATTATACACAATGAGAAATGGGAGAAAAGAAATCACAATAGTGAGCACTAAAATGCATATGTATGTGATAAATCAATTAGATACTGTCTAAAAGCGAATTTTCTAACGAAATATATCATTCGGGTTTCAAGTTTGTGGTAAATACTGTATTTCGACTTTCAAAATGGCCACCATCGACACCGTATTATGTACAATGCAAAGTGGGAAACCAATATTCACAGGAGTGAGCACCATAAATGCACGTAATAGTGATCTATGAGTAAAATATTATCTGAAAGCATCATTTCTATTAAGATATATCATTTATTCTGCCAGTTAGGTGATAATACGGTTATTTTAAAGTCAAAATGGCCGCTACAGTCCCTTACGGTATTATACACAATATGAATGGGAACAAATCATTTGAACAGAATTTGCCTTTGCTTGGTCAAATGGTGATGTATGAGTGGAATATTGTCTGAAAACATGATTTATAACAAAATATATAATATCTTATGTAATTTAGGTGATAAATACTGTATTTCAACATTAAAAATGGCTGTCATATGCCCTTTTTGTGAACATCATTTGTCTCCACCGAAATTGTATATATACGATAAGTGCTTATGGTGGCCATTTTCAATTTAAAAATGCAGCATTTATCACCTTAATTACACAACATTATGATACATCTAGTAAGAAACCATGGTTTTAGACAATAATTCACCTTTACATCACAATTCACATTTATATGCAATATTTAGAGTCAAGCAAAGCCAAATTCTGTCAAAATTACATGTCCTATGTTACAATGTACACAATACTTTTAGGACCTCCTATGGTAGCCATTTTGAATTTCAAAGTACAGCATTTATTACCTCCACCATGTACACGACCCATATGTGATGTATTCAGTTAGAAATAATGTTTAAGACAATATCTTTACTCATATATCACAGTTATGCATTTTATGATTCTCACTCTTGTGAAAATAAGTTTTCCTGTTCGCATGTTACATAATTTATCTAGGGCTTGTAGAGGTTATTTTGAATGTCAAAGTACAGTATTTATCACCTATATGGAAGAAGAAATGCGATGATTAAAAAAAATGTTTTCAAATAACGTTTTACTCATACAACAGGATTATATGGATGTCAAAGTCAAGCAAATCCAAATTCTTACAAAATCATATGTCCCAATTCACATTGTAGATAATACTATTAGGGCCTATAGGGGCCATTTTGAATTTCATAATACAGTATTTATCTCATGCATGACAAAAGAAATGATATGTCTTCCTATAAAACATGTTGTCAGACAATATTTTATTCATAGATCACAACTACATGCATTTTATGTTTCTTACTCGTGTGAAAATTAGTTTTTCTATTCGCATTGTACATGATTAATATAGGGGCTATGGCGGCCATTTTGAATTTCAAAATACAACATTTACCACATAAATGGCATATTTACATGTTTTTAGTCAGTATTCCACTCGTTTATCTTCATAATCTGCATTTTAATGCTCAATCTTGTCATTTTTGGGGCCCGGCCATTGCCATTGTACATAATACTCTTTGGGCCAGTGGCGGCTATTTTAGATAACAAAAATACAGCAATGTTCCAATATTTGACATAATAAATAATATATCTCATTAGTAATGATGATTTGCATATATTACTTCGTTCATACATCACGATTTTTGCAGTTTCAGAGTGCTCATTTTTGTGAAAACTAGTTTTCCCTATTCATATTGTACATGATAGTGTATACAATGGCCTATGGCGGCCATTTTGAATATCAGGAAAATGAATATTTTGTCGAAAATTATTTTTTAAGATTGTATTTCACTCCTGCCACACAATTTCATGCATTTCACAGCCAATTTGAGGACAATTTTATGAGTTTCATGGGTAATTTGCATATTTGGGCGGCCATATTGGATTTTGCCAATTTGCGGAAAATGCTCAGGGTTACACGAGTGGCATCATTCAGATTCGTAATCAGCACCCTCGAATTGACAAGAAACCATCAAAAAAATATTGTATATATATAAATAAACAAGGTTTG
This sequence comes from Lytechinus variegatus, assembly GCF_018143015.1. NCBI lineage: Eukaryota > Metazoa > Echinodermata > Echinoidea > Temnopleuroida > Toxopneustidae > Lytechinus > Lytechinus variegatus. Next base: position 14,753,759 of record NC_054752.1, read on the forward strand.
GTCAATTTTCTATGGGGCCTATCCTGGACTAAGAGGGTCGTGTTAGTCCAGTAGACGGTCTCATAGGCCATGTACAAGACCTGGAAAAGTTAAGTACAAGGTTTTTTTTGTTGATTCGTGTTCTAGATGGGTATTGAAGTAAATTCAGCTTGGTTGCCACCTTGGCAACCTTGAGCTTTTTTTTAATTAGCCTAATTAGCATCAATATCTAATTAGCATATGTACGATATGCAATATACTACTTCTCTTAAACCAAAAAGACTAAAAACATAAATAATATCATTTTTCTAAGAGGTCCTGTGACACTGAATCCATGCATAACAATATTTTAAATATCTAAGTTATGCAATTATCGTAATCAGCCCAATTGGCATAATGAGCTAATTAGCATAAGTGACTAATACACTGGGTAGGGGAAGGCGGGGTAAGTTGAGCATAGGGGCAAGTTGAGCCACCAGCCCCAGGCCAATAATGAATGAGTCAGACGTTGTGGTGGTGTCATGTATTGATGACCCATAGCATAACCCCTTACCCCACCACATTGTTTCCAACTTTGAAACAAAAAGTAGTTTTTTTAGAGGGGAAAATATGAATTTCAGCCAAAAAAGTAAAAAAGGGTGTGAAATAGATAAGTGCTTTATAAACACACACGTCTTTAAATATAATAAAGACATGATAACAACATTATTAGTCCAGGTATGGATCTTCATTCTTGTCATAGTCTTTTATATGATGGATGCATAATAAATGTGTGGATATGAAATTATCGCACTAAGTTCGGACTGGGGTAAGTTGAGCCACACAGCATGGGGCAAGTTGAGCCATGGTAATTCATATGGTAATGTATCTTAAAAAACAAACAAACCATAAAAATCGATTGAAATGCAGGCTGAAAGGAGCAAATTTACATGACTGCTCTTTTCCTTTTACAGGATGTTAGTATTTATAGAGAATTAGCAAGTGAAAAGACTTTAAACAAAAAATTGACATGCTGGTTCTCCCCCATACATTTTGTACATAGTTTTTGTGGCTCAACTTACCCCAGAAGGTGGCTCAAACTTACCCCATATATGGGGCAAGTTGAGCCATTTGACATCGTTTTTTTCAAAGGTCACGATGACTTTCAGTGTGGGGATAGAAAGTTATATATAGGTGGAAAATATTTCAGAAGAATTAAATTTCAAGCAAGGTACTTATTTCGACAAGATTATTAATCATATCAATTCTAACATGCAAAAAGCAAAAACTGTCACAACTTACCCCGCCTTCCCCTATATATGTATTTGTGGATGTCTATCCAGAAAATTCCCAATACGTAAATAATGCAACCCTTTTATGGTTTTCTATAGCGAGGAATTCATTTATGACATTATTTTTCCATCTTAACCAATGTAATCGCCGTTATTAGCATAATAAGCATAATGCACTAATTATCATAAATGTGTGTAATATATATAAAATACATGTTTCTTTGTCATTTATATCGAGAATGCCCGAAAAATTAATAATACAGCTATCCTATGGTTTTCTATGGCGAGGAATTCATTTATGACATTATTTTTCCATTTTAACCAATGCAGTCGCATAATTAACCTAATGCATTATTAACCTAATACTCTAATTAACATATATTTATATATATATATTTATATATAGATTTATTTGTCAAAGTACTACAACAGCCAGAAAACATAAATAATAGAGCTATCCTATGGTATTATTCTATGAAGAATTCTTTTATGAAATTATTTTTCCCGTTTAACAAATGTTACTGTTTTAATTAGCGTAATTAGCATAATGCGCTAATTAACTTATGAACAATATTTTACATATTAATATATATTCCTTTGTCATTTCATATCAAGATTGAATGAAAAAAAGAATAGTACAGCTATCCTATGATTTCCCATGACTAGGAATTCACTTATGACATTATATTTACCTTTTTACCAATGTAGTTTTCGTAATTAGCATAATGCGCTAATTAACATGTATATGCAATATATATATTTATATATATATATATATATATATATCATATTGAGAAAGCCTGAAAACAAACAATTACAGCTATCCAATGGTTTTCTATGATGAAGAATTCTTTTGTGACATTATTTTCCTCTTTTAACAAATGTTATTGTGTAATTAGTGCAATCAGTATACTGCGCTAATTAACATAATTAACAATATAATATAGATATGTGCTGCACTCGACCCAGGTGAGGTGAATGGGGCCGGTAGGATTTATTCCTTGAACGCTTTAGCCCCTATTAATATGGCGGCTTAGCTATAGCCGGGATAATAATATGATACCAAGTATCAAAGCGCAGTTGAGTATATGCACATAGTATATATATATATATATTCCTTTGTCATTTTATATTTAAAAATGCCTGAAAACATGAATGATACAGCTATTTCATAGTTTTCTATGACAAGGAATTAATATGATATCGTATTTCACTTTAAACAATGAATTGGTGTAATTAGCTTAATTGGAATAATGAGCTAATCAAAGTGGAGCGCCTCTGGCAGTCTCGCCTGCATTACGTGATTTTATACAGCAGCAGTTTTGACTTTGAAAAAAGCTATTGATTTGATTTGATTTGATTTATTCATTTCCGTTTCACAATAGTATAATGAACATAGCAATAATATAATAAACATAACAAAACAAGGTCGAAAATACTACGAGATATAATATGTATGCATAAATAATCATAAATTTAAAGAACACAATTGAGTAAATAAATTTATCTATAATGACATTTGTATTTGAAAGTAAAACGGAGGAACTTGCCGAAAAAAGCAAAGCTTGTACAGGCGGCAAGCCCCTAACTTAGTTTCAATATAAAACTACAACAAATAGATATTGGTTCGTAATAATAAATTTGTTTAAAAATAAATACAATTTTTGTGCACTTGAAAAAACGTAACTGATGGGTCATGTAAAGAAATATTTACGTTATACAATATTTTAAGAGAGGGGGAGGTGAGGGGGGCAGAAGGGACAGAGCAGTGCAATACACTAAGTAGAAAAGAAATATGGCAGGCAGCAGGAGCAGATACTTGGCTAATTGCAGTTTTAAGAAGAAAAAATAATGTAAAACAAATAATATACATGACTATATGTATATAATATAAACTCATATACATAAAAGTTGAGTATAATTAAATCAGTTATTTTAGTTACGGTATTCAGCTTGACCTGTTTGCGACGAATATTTCAGAATTAACATTTTTTTCAGTTTGCGTTTAAAAATATTTACATTAGGGGATTCTTTGAAATCTTGAGGCAGAGAGTTCCAATAGGCAGGCCCGGAGAAGACAAACGAGTTTTTTGCAAATAAAGTTCTTGTTAAAGGAAGATGATAACATAGACGTTGCCTTGTTGGGTAGCTGTGTACGGAAGCATTTTTACGGAACATATTAAAGAAAATGGCGGGGAGATCGTCCCTGCTTAATTTAAACATAAATTGACTAAGTTCGAAAAGATATATGTCATTTACTTTAAGAATGTTATTTTCAAAAAATAAGATATCAGTATGTGATCTAAAGTGTGTTTGAAAAATTATTCTTAGAGCTTTTTTCTGGAGAAGTAATATTCTATTTATTTGTGTTTGTATTGCACATCCCCACGCAATAATTCCATAATTAATATATGGTAGAATAAGTGTGTAATATAATGTTAACAAAGTGCGGGAAGGGAGAAAATGTTTAAGTTTATTAATAATTCCAATGTTTCTTGAAATTGTTTTACATATACTATCGATATGAGGCTTCCAGGATAATTTGTCGTCAATAAGGACACCCAAGAATCTAGTAGTGGAAACATTATTAAGAACAAAATTATCAAAGAAAATCCTGTCAGTTAGAGTATTGACTTTATTACTGAAAAGCATGTAGTTTGTCTTCTGGTGATTAAGTGAAAGTTTGTTGGCCTTGATCCAATCTGTAACATTTGTTAGTTCAAAGTTTAAGGTTCTAACGAGTTGGTTAATATCATCATGGGAAAAGAAAATATTGGAATCGTCAGCAAAAAGTATAAATGAAAGTAAATTTGATGTATTTTTAATATCATTGATGTTAGTAATAAAAAGAAGTGGGCCTAGTAGGCTACCCTGGGGGACACCGCAAGTAATTGGAAGAGTAGTCGAATTGTAATTATTCACTGATACAAATTGGGTCCTATCAGTGAGGTAACTCCTGAACCACTCCAAGGCCTTCCCTCTAACTCCATAATGACATAGTTTATGAAGGAGAATTTCATGATTTATAGTGTCGAAGGCCTTGGAGAAGTCCAAGAAGATACCGACAGTATGACAACTATTATCGATGGAAGTGGTGACTTTATTTATAAATGACAAAATTGCATGGGAAGTACTGTGATTTTTACGAAATCCAAATTGGAAGTTTGAAAAAATGTTATGTAATTTGAAGAAATCACTAGTTCTGGTATGGACCAGTTTTTCTAGAATTTTAGATAGTGAAGTTAGTAAGGATATTGGACGATAGTTAGAAACGAGTTGGCTATCACCTTTTTTGAACAGTGGGATGACTTTGGAGATTTTCATTTTATTGGGGACCCGTCCAGTGGTAAGAGAGATATTAAAAATATGTACCAATGGATCAACGATGGCTGCAATGATTTTTTTTAGAAGAAAGTTTGGTATACCGTCATACCCCGGGCTTTTTTATTCTGTAGATTGCTAACAATGTTTATGATTTCCATAGAATTAGTAGGGCTGAAAAACATAGAATTGGGGTTAGGGTCGTCAAGGAAATCAGAAAAGGATTTGTTAGTTCGAGGTATATTTTTCGCCAAGTTGTTGCCAACATTTGAAAAATATGAATTAAACTCTCCTGTGATTTTATGAGCGTCGTCTGTAATAGTATTATTTGACTTTATTTTTGTGATTGTAGAGCTTTTTTTCTTTTTGTTCAGTACATTATTAATAATCTTCCAAGTATTTTTCATATCATTTTTGTAAATGTTCAATTGGGAAGTGTAGTATTCCTTTTTGGCAATACGTAATAATGTGGTAAGGGTGTTTTTATAACAAGTGTACTTAGAACGAGAGTTTTCGTTAGGTTTAGAAATATATTTATAATAAAGATTATTTTTACGATTAATAGATCGTAAAATAGATTTAGTGATCCACGGATGTATTGGGATTTTTTTATAATTTGACTTTCGGTGGGTGATAAGAGGGACATTGGTGTCTAGACAAGATGTTAATTTGGTAATAAAAATGTCGTAAGCTACATCAACCTCTGTGGAGTCAAAAATGGTCGACCAGTCAGTATTGTCTAAATCATTAATTAAATGAGAAATGTTATCATCGGTTATTTTACGATAGGAAGTATTATAAGATTCATTCTTAAAAAGTTTATTTTTAGACAGCTTCGCAAAAATTGAAAAGTGATCAGAAATATCACTAAGAACTATACCAGCTTGGGGGGTAGGAAAAGTTACATTACTAAAAATATTATCTATAATAGTTGCAGAAGTGTTAGTCACTCTCGTTGGTTTAGTGATTAGTGGTAAGAAAGAATTAGTCAAAAACGTTTCGAGAAACTCTTGCGAGATATTGTTATTGATGCAATTCATTAAATTGATGTTGAAATCCCCCATAAAAAAACAATCTTTGTTTTTCAGAAAAGGATTGAGTAAAAAGTCATTGAGGGTTTCCAGAAAATGTCGAGTATTTGAATTAGGGGGTCGGTATAAGACTCCCAGTATCAGATTTTTTCCTTTTGGATTGATGATTTCAACAAAGAGTGATTCTAAAGCGTCATTGGATAAAGTCATATTATTTATAAGATTATATTCGTATTGCTGGGGTATATAGAGTGCAACACCACCACCAGGTCTAAGAGTTCTGTTATTAACAACTAGATTAAAATCGGAGAGTGCAAAAAGAGAACAAAGATTTTCCGAAAACCACGTTTCAGTTAATCCAATGATTGAATGTTTCGGAAACTGATTTCTATCAAGAAATAATTTTAGCTTATCGAAATTTTTATTGGCACTACGAATATTCAGATGGAGAAGAAAAAATCTTCTTCAAGACTGCTAGAATTAATTAAAGATTTAAAATGTTGTTCTGTAAAATACTGTGAAGTAATAAGCTGCCCACATGGGTCATTTGGGTCAAAGTTTGAGTTAAGATCAGCAGTATTATCATTCAGGTAGTTTTTTATGTAAGTATCAAAATAGAGGTTTTCTGACGAAGCGCCGTGTTGTGATGAAAGGGACAACAGGTCATCGTTGCATAACGAGCTGAATGGAAAGTCAGACAAATCAGACGTCGGAGCCGGGAAGAATTACACTAGATACGCTAAAAGAGTAGACACGCCGCCATGCTCCTGCTCCTGTTGCTGTGCAAGAAGAGGGAAACGAAAATGAGAGTGTGCTGTGCAAGAGAAAAAGACAATACAAGTTTGAAGGAAGACAAGTAAAATGGGAAGAAAAGAGACAAAAAAAACAACGAACCAGACCAAATACGAGAACGATCATTACTAATGTACAATGTGAATGAAATAATTATAAAAAAAGAATAACCCAAAAAAGAAAGAAAAGAAAACAAGATAATTAAAAAATTAAAGAAGAAAAAAAATTAAAGAAGAAGAAAATAGAAAACGGATGTAACTGAGAATGCTACAGACCAATCCACGTGATAAGGGGGAAATAAGAATGATTTGCATTTCTCCCTTAGGAATTATACAGTCGTTGATTATACCAGTTATTGCAATTATTTGTTTACAAATGTCAGTGGAGCGAGACCAAAAAAAGTTGTGTTGGTATAAACGTTAACATCAGCAACAAAGGTATATAAAGTCTGTGCCCACAAAAAAGTACTTTCACACGTTTTGAACAGCGTGTGAATTGACAAGTATTTTTTCATACAATGTCACCAAATCGATGGTAACTCAAACCAGATTCGTTTTCGGGGGGGGGGGGGTCTTATCCAGTTACTAAAAGCTTTCAAATTGCTATCATATTATGCAAGATCGAGATCAATCTTTCCGTCGTTACACTCTAAAAAAAAGAAAATGTCAACTTAACCATGTTAACAGTTGAAAGGCCGGAGGAGCGACGACATCTTCCAAATGCTGCGTCAACCCAAAACCCAAAACTGTTGGGTTCAGCTTTAAACAAGGGTGGACGCAACATCTGGAAAAGGCCGGCACCCCTCCAACCCTGATTCAACATCAGAATTCTTAGAGTATATGCAATTGCAACTAGTCAGGAATGAGTGCAAAAAATCAGTACATCAATAATGATTGGAAGTTTTTTTTTTTTTTTTTAAAGTATATAGGCTACTACTGACATAACGCAGAATGGCAATTGGTGAATGTGCAGCTGACACAATGCATGCTTGAGAATCTGGAGCAGGGAAAGATGCCAAAGAAAATTGCTATCTCTACAGAAACGTATAGTGAAAGCGATAATAGATTCAAAGTTCGTTTATCGAAATTGTAAGCATTGTAATAAAATGAAAAAAAAATGCATCATTGGGAACTGGCTCATTCATCCAATAAACCATCTGCATCTCATGAATTACATTAGCAACCGTTTGTCTAAAAAGAATAAGGGCACACGGAAGCATTCAGCTGACTCGACTGCATGTATTGCGATTTAACTCAAGTAATTGCATACATGGATGGATGGATACATGTTTTTTACACAAGGATGCAAGGCTTAACAAGTTGCAAACAAGAAAGGGCAATTCTTAGTAAAAGAAAACAAAGTATTTGCTAGCACCAAGTTCCATTTGTCATTGGTTATGCAACTATAGATGTATAGAACTAACGTCGATGTGAATCACGTTCGGTCGTTGATCGAGAATCAAGCGTTGTGTGTCGAGAACTGTTCGCAATGTTCACGTTCAATTTGCAATACTCCTGAGTTAGAAATTTAGACACGTAATAGTGGGGGGGGGGGGGTATCCGCAAGAGTGCGATATACAAGTTTGCATAACCAATATTGTAAATATACAGATTTGGAAAATAAACGGGAAAAACACTGAACTACTAGTGTGTTGTCAGGTGAAGTCAAATATCAATATATGCTCTGCCTATTAAGAATTATTGGTATGAACCCATATTGCATAAAATATGCACGGAAGAACAATTCATAAGATGTCCATTGATCCAAATGGCCTTAGACCATCATCAAGTGACCTAACATGTGTGCAAAACAATCCATCCTTGATTACCCATATGTTTATGTTTCATGAACTAGATCCATAAACTTTCTAAGATATGATGCCAAGTTAAAAAATACCCCTAACATGGCCAAAGTTCATTGACCTTATATTACCTTTGATATTGGTCATTTGACCTGACATGCGCACAGGATAAAATTATACAGGGATAGGCCTACATGGTTGCATTTATGTCCAAGTTTCATTAACTACAGAGTGAGTCAGAAAAAATGTCCCACTTTTGGTAAGTTGAATTGTTTGAAATATGAATATTTAATCATTAGTTTCATGATATGTCTTGATAGAGGTATCCTCCCAGTACATTCAGGTACCTTTTTCATTTGATCCCCTGCACGCATGACTGAACAGCGGACAATCTTTAGAAGACTGTCAGATCTCACTTTCGCCAAGATACAGGGTGGGGAATAAAACACTCTTTTGAACAAAGACAGTCCGACAGACTGAAAACACACACACACACACACATCAAACATGCACACGCACTGGCAGACCCACTCAAACATGCACACACACACAATTGGGCTGACTCCTTGCTGTTCTGCGACGACCTGAATGCCCTGCGTTCAGGTTGGTACTCGTTCCTGTTCGGTGATATTTCTGAACATTCCGGAGAACAGTCTTTCTGCTGGGACACCTAACATCTGGGTAACGGCGGCGAAACCCTTGCAAAACAACTGCTACACTCTGAGTCCTTGCATACTCGGTGACCATAAATGACCTATGTTGTGGTGTGAATTGAGGACGAACCATGATTCGTGTACTTTTGCTACTGTAAAAAAGAGGCTCAATTGGCTGCTGCCAAATCAGGCAAGCCCTTTTATAGGCAAGTGCAACAAAAGCATAGACATCCATTGTAAATTTTCATTGTTAACCAACAAAAGACATAACCAGCATATTGGATTTATGTGCACTTGATGATGATGATGAAGATCAAGATCAAGATGATGACAATGAGGATGATGATGATGATGATGATGATATGATGGTGGTAGTGAATGTGTTTTAACGGGAAAGATTGTCGGGAATTGCCACTTAAACATTCAGCGATCTTGCTAAAAATCAATGCTTAATCAGAAAATAGAAAATTATGAACCAGTTTTTAACATTTGTGTTGTGTGTGTTTGTGTGAGTGTGTGTGTGTGAGCATTCCAGTAAGTCTGTCTGACTGTCTTTGTCTAAAGCACTGTTTTATTCATCACCCAGTAACTTGGCGCAAGTGAGATCTGACAGTCTTCTAGAAATTGTCCGATGTTCGGTCATGCGTGCACGGGATCAAATGAAAATGGTACCTGAATGTACTTGGAGGATACCTCTATCAAGACATATCATGAAACTAATGATTAAATATTCAGATTTTAAACAAATCAACTTTACAAAAGTGGGACATTTTTTCTGACTCACTCTGTACATCTGGATCCATAAACTTTTAAAGTTATGACAATTCTACAAATACCCCCAACATGGCCAAAGTTCATTGACGCTAAGTGACCTTTGACCTAGGTCATGTGACCTGAAACTCAAACAGAATATTCAGTATTACTTGATTACCCTTATGTTTGAGTTTCGTGATCTAGGTCCATACACTTTCTAGGTTATGACGACATTTCTAAAACTTATCCTTGGTTAAAATTTTGATATGTATTCCCCCAACAAGATCTTAGTTCAATGGCCGTAAATGACCATTGACCTTAGTCATGCGACTTGAAACTGAGGTAAGATGTTCAGTAATACTTGATTGATTTTATGTCCCAGTTTCATGAACTAGGTTCATATGCTTTCTAAGTTATGATGACATTGACATTGCTTGGTTTATATGATATCAATGTTGACGACGTCGGAAAAGCGGCGCCTATAGTTTCCCTCTGCTATGCAGGTGAGACAATAACTACAGTGACAACGAAATAAATGTATTGCACCTGTATTTTAATTACCACTAACCATAGGATAGCTTTCCATGTTTTCAGGCACACTCGATATAAACTAAAAAAATCCATAATTCATTGTTCGAAATAGACATGAAATAAAATACTCCGAAAATTTGCTTTGCCCAATTGATCGTGGGCCCGGCAGCCGCTGAGCAGCGCCAGATCGACGAGACTCTATCCCTTTAATCGTTGAACGTCAAACAGGGTAGCAGCAACTCCCATTTTTTAACGTCTTTTGGTCTGACGCGGCCGAGGTTTGAACCCCCGACCTCCCGATTGTGAGACGGACGCTCAAACCAACTGAGCCAACACACCGGTCATAGGAATATATACTTGATATATTGCACATAGATGTTAATTAGTAAATTGGGCCAGTAATTCTAATTAAGGCATTGACATTGGTTAAAATGGAAAATTACTGTCATAAATGCATTCATCAACATAGAAAACATTAGAAGAGCTGTATTATATATGTTTTCAGGCTAATGTAGACAGTATTTTGACACAGAAATCTAGTTATTGCAAATATATATTAATTAGCGCATTATGCTAATTAAGCTAATTATAACAATAACATTGTTTAAAGGAAAAAGATGATTGTCACAAAAGAATTCCTCATCATCGAAAAACTATAGGATAGCTGTATTATTTATGTTTTCGGGAATTCTCACTCAGTATAAAATGACAAAGGAATATATATATTGCACATATATGTTAATTAGCGCATTATGCTAATTATACTAATTACGACAATTACATTGATTAAAAATGGGGAAAATAATGTCAGAAATTAATTCCTCGTCATAGTAAACCATGGGATAGCTGTATTATTCATGTATTCGGGCATTTTCGTTATAAAATGACAAAGGAATATATGTATTGCACATTATATTAGCGCATTATGCTAATTATAATAATTACAATTACATTGGCAAAAGAGAGGAAAAAATAACGTCAGAAATTAATTCCTCGTGATAGAAAACCATGGGATAGCTGTTTTATTTATGTGTTTGGCATTTTCGATATAAAGTGACAAAGGAAAGTATATTTTGCACATGTATAATGGTAATTAGCGCATTTTGCTGATTATGCTAATTACGACAATTACATTGGTAAGAAGGGAAAAATAATGTCATAAATGAATTCCTCGCCATATAAAACAAGCATAGGGTTCCTGTATTAATCATGTTTTCGGACATTCTCGATATGAAATGACAAAGAAATATATATTTTTATATGTATTACACATATACATGTATATGTGTTAATTAGTGCATTATGCTAATTATGTTAATTACAGCAATTACATTGGTTAAAATTGAAAAATAATGTCATGAATGAATTTCTCGCTATAGAAAACCCTAAAAGGGATATTGGCCTTTTTTGGATAGACATCCACAAATACGTACATATTACACTTACGCTAATTAGCTCATTATGCTAATTAGGCTGATTACGATAATTGCATAACTTAAATATTTAAATTATTGCTATAAATCGATTCCTCGTCACAGGACCTCTCAGTAAAATGACATTATTTGTGTTTTTAATCTTTCTGGTTTAAGAGAAGTAGCATATTACATATCGTAATATGCTAATTAGATGATTATGCTAATTAGGCTAATTAAAAAAATTGCTCAAGGTTGCCAAGGTGGCAACCAAGCTGAATTTACTTCAATACCCATCTAGAACGCAAATCAACAAAAAAACCTTGTACTTAACAACTTTTCCAGGTATGAAAAATATCTACTGGACTATGTGTTCGAATCCTAGCCATGGCGTGTTTTCCTTTAGCCAGAAATTTATCCACACTGTGCTGCACTCGACCAAGTTGAGATGAGGAGTAATTCCTTGCTTGCACTGAGCGCCGGTGATGGTAGCTCGAGCTAAAGTCGGGGTAATAATCCCGGGGGGGGGGGGCACTTCCATTCACAAGTGGATACCATGCGCGACCATGGGGTCTCGAAAAGCACCCTAAACACGTAATTTCCATGTTCTGAAAAAGCACCCCTTAACAAGTATTGGCGTGTGAAACCCTACCCTTAACAAGTATTGGAAACAAAACGATACTCTTTTACAAATATTCCTTGAAATGAACCCCTAAACAAATACAGGAATGTTTTATTGTTACGGGTCCTTCGGTCGTCGGCTTTACCTTATTTGGTTAAGGCGGTTTTCCACTAGGGCGCGGACAAGACCAGGAAGGGTTGCGGAAGCTACTTTTGTCATTTCGGCATGCTGTCCGCAACCAAATTCCGTAAAAGATTATGCAAATGATCTTGTCCTAGGACACAACCAGGACTGTCTGCGTATTGTCGTAGGTCACTCCTGGGACTGTCCTAGGACAAGATTATCTAAATAAATTTGTCGGCGTTCGGTGCGGACAGCATGCAGATCGTATTAGGACAGAACCGGAGACATTTAGGACAACGTCACGAGTGGTAAATTCAAGGACTAGGACAATCGGACAACTTGCGAATACTCCATGAAAATTATCATCCATATATTTTTTATGAATTTAGGGGTGTTATTTTGGTTTTCTTCGACTACAAAGACTATATAGGATTTTCTTTTATTTCAAATCAAATTGCATACATTGGTGGACATCCCAGGGGGACAGGGGCGACGCGTCCCCTCACTTTTTGGAAGGGGGCATTTGATATCAAATGCCCCCCTCCCCAATATTTGGAACGAGAAAAAAAATTTAAAAAATGGAAAGAGAGGGAAAAGAACCAGAAGGGAAAAGAGAAGAGAAAACGAAGAGGAAAAACAAGAGGAGAAAGACGAGTGAATTATATAAGATTGGGGGGGGGGGGGAATTTCATGTCACTATGTTAAATTTTCGCTCACGCTTTGTGCCCGCATTGCCTAATCTATGAGATGTATAACTTGCTCAATAGACTTATATTGAGCTTAAAAGATCAAGTTTTGAAGTAAATATACAAAACATTTCTCGGAAATTAAGTTTTCAATTTGTTTGATTTACAAATAGATTTTATAGTTTTCTATAAGATGACTATATTTTATGGTCTAAATATTAACATTTTCCGCTCGCGCTGCGCGCTAGCATTATTTGATTTGTCAAAAAAACTATTCTCTTCGTGTATTCAATATTTTTTTTTAATTATCCCTTTTTAGGATGGTCTGATTGTGAATAGTATCAGCTAAAGCTGCTCGCTTGCATTTTGATTGGGGAGTTATTTATACCTGTATCAATTGTAACAAATTATTTTAAATTCCTCTTTTATGACAGTTTATTAAAATTTTCGGCTCACAGTTTGCACTCGCATTATTTTTGTTAAAAATATATCAACCCATGTATCCTGTTCATGGTTACAGAATGTCCAGTTATCTAACCTTAATATCAATTTCGAGCCCTCATTTGACTAATAAGTCATGTAACAATATTTTCATGATTTCCTAATAATCATTGTCCGTTTTTCTTTTCAGAATGGAATATCGACAAGTTTCATAAATCGCTTAGGAAGATAGTCATCATAGTCATTTGAAGACAAAAAATGACCTTATAAAATGTCCCGGTTGCTACTCAAAATATATGTAATGATAAAAACATAAACTTGAGCTTCGCACTCGCATCATTTATTAAGCGAGATCAATATCCAATTCGTAACTGCGCTTAAATTCTTTTTTTTAATCTGAAAATCAAATATATTTAGCTCGATCATCGCGCTCTTATTATTTATATTATAATAAAGAATGTAATTGGAAGTTCCTGATTCTAGGTCCGGATCTAAACACACGCACGCATGTTTATTTAGATACGAATCTTGTGCCAGTTTCAGATCAGATTACCAAATATTATAATTAATGTAGGAATATTATCCATCTATCCAATTATCCATCCTTTTTCTGATTTACAAAACGTGATATGTCGAATTTCGTTTCGGCTCGCGCTTCGCGCTCACATCAAGTGTATAGTCATACTCCTTTCCTGTTCATGCTTTTAAAAGGTGCTTAGAATGCCCAGTATTTAGGTAGGAATGTAAAAAAAAGTTCAGATCGCGCTTCGCGCTCGCATTATTTGATTGAAATGTGGAGGATAAAGGAAAGTGTGTTAGCGGTGTAATGTCGTATTCACTTTTTGAAAGCAGATTTTGTGTATTTTTATACATAACAATAAATTATCTCGGATCTTGATTTTTTTCAACTAAGGTAACTTTAAAAAGACTGCATATGTTCATAGCAAAGTCGGGGCTCTCTTCATAACATTACTTTCTTATAATTTTTTTACAATTTAATACATAATCATATATTACAACAGAGGAAGAAAACAGGAAGTTAGGATGCAAATTGCATTCGACAGGCACATGCGGATCAAGGGGTGAGGTGGTCTTGCTCCCCTTTAAAAAAAATACAAACAGAAGAAAAATAAGTGAAATGGAAAGGGAAACTTAAAAAAAATGATATGGTGGAAAAGAAAAAGGGGGTGTCGTGCTGATGCGGCCCGCCTCTCCCTTCTGCTGGATTACCCCTCCCAGTATTAAATAGATATACAAACAGCACAAAAGAAATAGGAATAAACGAAGGAGATGAATGAAATAAGGTGAAATAGAATCGAGGAAAAAAAATCGCGATAATGAACAGAAAATAATTGGTCGAGATTATGAAATTGTAAGATTAGAAATATCAGTTTTAATTTACAGACGAAAATGTGAATCCAGTGTCTAATCGCCTTTGCCTCCTCTTGTACCAATTGAAATAGACTAAGTAAGAAAATGTAAATGGGCAATTCAAGGAGGCCGAATGCGAACGCTACGCCCTATTGACTGCGTAAAAATAGGAAAAATGGAGTAACCAAAGAAGAGGGGGAAAAAGGAAGAAGAGTGAAGAAATTGACAGACCTGCAGACAGGGAGAATATCTGCGTTTCAGCTAGTTCAATTTGTAGAAAATAATGGTCCATTTCACGCTTCATACTTTCAATAGTTTAATCATAAGAAGATTGTGCACGCTGTTCATTTTTTACGAAAAATACTTAGGTCTTTTCTTTTTCGTCCTTGATGTTTGAAAGAAGTGAGTTCGCGCTTCGCGCTCATATTTTATGTTTATGAGAAACATGCTCTGTGCACGACTTTTTTTCAGGAAGGCCTATTTTTTGTAAAGAGTCGTGGTGTAGTGGTTCTGACTCCCGCCTTGTAAACGGAGAGTCGTGTGTTCGATTCTCACCGCGGTCTAAACCGTCCTTTGGCAAGACGTATTGCATACCTTGTCACTCTCCACCCAGGTGCTAAATGGGTACCCGGCGGTTGGAAGCGAAAGTTATTGTATGCTTGAATTTGCCAGCGCAATTTTTAGACCGGGATAAATGCAAGGAATGCTTCCCAGGGTGTGGAAATTGTGCACTTTTCATGCGGGATTGAAATGAATCCTGGGGTAAATCGTTTTGAGCCGTTCTGATAAAAGCGATATTTATAAACTTGCTACCATTTATTATTATTTCTTATTAATGGCACCTCATTCATGATCAAACAAAGTGCTTAAAATGTAATAAGAATATACACTTGAATTTCAGTTTGGAATCTACACCTGTATTATTAATTTTGTTATGATATTTGTCCTATTTGTAAAGTCAAGCGCTGCCTAGAAGGTCCCTTTTTTCAGTCGAGTACATTAAAATAATCTAGTTCATAATCAAACGTTGCATGAAACATCTTTTTATGTTCAGTACAGAATAAAATAATCTGCTCACATCATTGCCAGTTTAACTATTGCAAGAAATATTTTAAAAGTCCACTTTTCAGATCAGTAGAAAATGCTTGAAATATTCCTTCTTCAAGTCTGTAACCCCCCCCCAAAAAAAAATTAACTCGTGCTTTGCGCTCGCGTAATTATGTTTAAAACACTGCTTGAAATACTAGGTTCTCAGGTTTGTTTAGTATATACTAATTAGGCCCCTTGACCCCGTATTTCTTTACTTTTTGTAATTTTCTTGTCTTGTATTATCCCGTTGCCCCATCTAGTGCTTTTGCAAATGGTTTTTGCTACTTGTGTACTCGTTCCATACATATTAGCATTGGATCCACACATTCCTGAATCACTCCGCTTGCCTTCCTATTCCAGTCCGAACGTTCCTGAAACAGTCCGCTTGCCTTCTTATTCCTGTCCGCACGTTCCTGAAACTGTCCGCTTGCCTTCCTATTCCAATCCGCATGTTCCTGATAAAATCCGCATGGCGTC
The DNA here is from genome assembly GCF_018143015.1 of Lytechinus variegatus. NCBI lineage: Eukaryota > Metazoa > Echinodermata > Echinoidea > Temnopleuroida > Toxopneustidae > Lytechinus > Lytechinus variegatus. The sequence continues at coordinate 14,770,112 of NC_054752.1, forward strand.
TCCTTTCCTTCTTGAAGCTGACCTGATTGCGGATGGTTTCCGGAAGACGCGGAAGGGTTTAGGAAGGGCAGGACATCATCAGGACATCGTCAGGACAGGGTCCCGAAGGTGTCAGGAATACATTATCCGCGTCCAAATTTTGGTCTCGACCAAAATTTGGATGCGGACAAATTTTGATTTCCCGAACACCAGGAAGGGTTTAGGACAGCGTGCGGACACTCCTAGGAATGTCCGGACAGGTTGCGGAAGGGTCGCGGATTGTAATTATTACATTCCGCGCCTTGTCCTGACGCTGTCCTGGCCCTAGTGGAAAAGGGGTTTTAAGTACGACCCCATCTTCTACACGTCGATCAAATCGGACTCTAAACACGAAGTGTTGGGGCAAAAAGGACATCCTTTATAAAACATTTTAATTTTGTTTTATCATCCCCGCAAAATCGACGCTAAACACGTAATTTTCCTAGCGAAATAGATACCCTTTTTTTCATTATTTTTGTGTTTTGACACCCTTATCACTTTACGTACGTAACGTGCCCTATCGTGAAAAAGACATCCTTTTACGTGTTTTTTTGGTCGCGCATGGTATCCACTCGTCAATGTAAGTGCCCCCCCCCCCCCCGGGGTAATAATATCAGCGATTTGTATCCTCAGGCAAAAAGCGCTTTATGAATCCAGCTATTATCATTATTATTTGTGATTTTTTTCTCACTTTGTGAAAACTCTTACAGCAGTGGCGCAACAAGCCAACAATTTTGAGGGGGGAGATATGGCGCATCGGGCAAAATTTGTAGAAAGTTGCGAGCGAGCAAAACTTTCGACATTTTTTGTACAAAAATCCAATTTTGTGATAGATTAGTTGACATAATATTCAGAAAATGATATATTTCACCCTTCCATCTTTAATTTCACTTTTTTTTTCTTTGTCGTGAAAAAATTGGGGAGGGGGGAAGCTATCGAGGTCAAGTTAATTCAATGTAACCTTTTAAATGTCTTTTTTTTCACGGGTAAATTCCCTTACGCAAAGTGTAACTTATGGATTGCCCTTCATTCTTTACCCTATTTTACTCATCCATCATTCACAATTTTTTTCAAGTTGGTGCACTGATTGCCCTTAATCATGTTAATCATCAAACAAACTTCATTTTTTTTAAGTTTCTTGTCCTTCTGAACATGCCCAAGTTTATGATATGAGTCTGTATAGCATTAGGGAAATGTCTGTTCAGATCCTGGATGTAAAAATGGGGGTTAACATGCCATAAACAATGAATAAATACATCAATGCTGCAAACTTGGAATTGACCAAAATGCACCACTGTTATTTAACAAAGTATATGTTCAAAACCGCTGAAGCGAGACCAATGAAATTTTAGATTGAGTTAGATTATGAAATGAGCTTTCCACTCCAGTACATTTTATTGAGAATACTACCACATTTTGAAATTAATTTAGCCCTCTGTCAGAGGTACATTTTTTTTTGGAGACGCGCTGAATAGTGTTTTGCCCCTTTATGCGTGATATGTTGACATTGATCTAAAGCTGATGGATGATGCTAGAGTCACGTTGGTGAAACCGACCCCATATCCATAAAAAATATCGTACAGTATTTTCACTGACAGACGATCGGTCGGTTTAGAGTTGACGTTGTTGATGGGGAAGGGGGGCAGGGCCGCCCCCATTTTCGGAAGCACTAAAACATTTCACGAGTGCCCCTTTTTCTTCTTATAAGTGCCAATTTTACAGATAGTCGAGATGATCGTTGCAAAAATAGCAAGAATTGTTCAGATTATGGTACAAGTATGAAATTTGGCTGATAGAGTATACGGTGCTGGGAATATTTAGCTGACCTGATCTTTCCTTGTATAGCAACAGTTGCTAGGTAACTTATTTACCTTAGAAACCACCAATTTGCATTATTTGGGGTATTATCTCAATTTTAAAACTATATTTTGACATCCAAGCACCGATTTCACAATCACATATCAAGCAACATTCCTATCATGTATAGCAACAGTTGCTAAGCAACGTATTTTACATAGAAACTATAGATAATATTCCTGAATACAATATCTGGACATGATATTTTAATGAGAACATTGGTCAAAGTATGAAACTTGGAATTAAAAGAAATATATCATATATATAAAAGAGTTCAGATGCAGTCAAAAAAAATTCTGCATAATAATTGTATATAGGTAACAAACCTAATTTTGGTGTACATAATTTCATTATTTTTCTTCATACTTTTTACTCATACATGACACAGCTAACACAGAAAAAAAAATCATTACTGGGTTATTAAATGTGCTTACTATTATACAATTATATAGGATCCCTCCTGTTATGAAAATGAGACAGGGTATTGTTAGTGGATGCAGCATCTGACACTGGGAAAGACACTGAATTTTGAGGGCAAAGGGAAGCTGAAATTTAATTGATATGAACTAATCGCTCCCAAATGACAAAGGTTCATTCGGATGCAATGTCGAGTAATGCCCACGCACTTACTTGTCAGTAAGGTTTTGATATTATTAACTGACTTGAATAGCATGTATACAGTAGACCTGAAGCAATTAACCTAAAGCATCATCGACTGCACGTGCACTGTATAGCATGTACAGTAGACCTGAAACAGTCCCGATCATCATTGACTGTAGGTTCCTGTATAGCATTGAAGCATGGACAGCAGACATGAAACGGCCCCAAGCATCGTTGACTGTACGTGCACTACTTGTAAATATGTAACGAAGCAGTACACTTGGTGATTATACAACACAATATTTTGAGAGAAATGAAAATATACGTAGGCCTTAATTATCGACACTAATTACTAACGCCGCATCCTACAAAGATGAAGCAGTAGACTGCAATATACAGTGCGTCCCAGAAAAAACGAAACCGAGATTTAGCGATGATTTATCATAACTTAATCATAAATAAAATAGACAAATGACCTATCAATGTAAAGCTTAGAATCTCCTCTTTAATCTGGTATTACTTAGATTATTCCTCATTCACGCATGAGTGAGTAAAAACAATTCGAAGAGAGGATGCCAAAAACTCACTTGGCGGGGGGTATCTGAATTTCAAAAAGAAAATCACATGACTAAAAAGTTCAATATCTGCTCTTTTCTTTGATACCTCAATCACAGAAAATGGTCGAGAATTAAAAAAGTTATGATCCCTCGAAATAATGCTTGTATTTCCCTAATTTCATTAAATAAACTTGTTTTCACCGGTTTCCCACAGAAGCTATCGCACGGTAACAAAAGACTTCATGCATGGCTGATCGTTAACAAAACGGAGTGTCGAGTGAGTTTGAACGCTAGCCTGTAAAACCTCTTCATTTCTGAAATTATTGAAATTCAAGCCTTATTTCAAATAACCAGAACTTTGTTATTTCTTGACCATTTTCTGTAATTGAGGTATCAAATTAAAGAGCAGATATTGAACTTTTTAAAAATGTGGTTTTCTTTTTAAAACACAGATACGGCCCGCCAAGTGACTTTTTGGTATCCCCTTTTCAAATTGTTTTTGCTCACTCATGCGTGAATGAGAAATAATCTAAGTAATACCAGATGAAAGAAGAGATTCTAAGCTTTACATTGATAGGTCATTTGTCTATTTTATTTATGATTAAGTCATGATAAATCATCACTAAATCTCGGTTTCGTTTTTTCTGGGACGCACTGTATTGTATGTTGTAACAGATCATCAAAAAGTATTGGTTGGAAAATAGAAAGCAGTGTAAAGGTGTTGGTTAGCTTCAAACCTGCTTGACATTCTTCCATTGTCCGGGTTCATTTCTCATGATAATTATGTCAGCATCTAGTTTATTTAAGATTCAGAAGCATTTGCCGCAGCATGTAGCTTTTTAGTATTTGATTATAATGTTGGGAAGTAGAGTCATTTGCACAATTTACAGATATCTTACAATAATTTTTAGATGATTAAGATAAATAATGTACGACTGTATATTTTCCAATAGCTTCGGACTTCGGGTACGACGTGTCGCACATGCCTGCTAAAATTTGGGCATAAATTTTGTCAAAAAAAAGTTTAGTCTAAGTAGGGGAAAGCAAAGCCACTGTGAAGCATGCACTATGCTCGACAAAGAATATTACAGGCATCAGAGGAATACATCAAGAAAGTTACAGTCATCATCCTATTCGATGGGAAGATGAATTTTTTTTATCAATCGAAGTGTAAGAAACATTTCTCCCCATATAAGGACATTATATTGCGAGACAAAATGATAGTGCCATCAGCAGAATCATTTCTATCTGATTTGGACATGCCAATAAGTATTGGAGGCATATGGAAGAAAGAAGTATATATCAGAACTTAATGCTGCTGTTCTGTGGCCGAGTATGGATCACGTCCAGCCAACCTGATATTACATGTATGTGACATAGTCCTGTAAAATCTTTCACGTCATGATAGATCCCAGAGCTGATTGATCTAAACCAAAACACCTGGAATCGGAACTAACAAGTCCAAATTAACCTCTGCAGAAGTCACGTCAGATGTAGCTGCAGGATCCAGGCCAACACGCCTGTAAATGGAACTCAATGATCCAAATCAACTGAAACAGACCTGACCGGTCCAAATCAACTCTTGCAAGATCTTTGACGTGATGATAAATCCTCGAGCTGCAGGACTGAGTTTGGTCAAAACACCTGAAACAAGTGGAATGCCTCTGGCCGTCTCACCTGCATCACGCGGTTCAATATAGCAGCAGTGCTGATTTTGAAAACTACTCTAACTCGCACAAGATGTTCGGTGATACATGGTTACTCTCATGTCAACTTTTTATGAACTAGACCAATAAACTTACAGAGATGGTTATTCAACAAAAAACCCCAACATGGCCAAATTTCATTGACCTTACATGACCTTTGACCTTGATCATGTGACCTGAAACTCGCACAGGATGTTCAGTGATACTTGATTACTCTTATGTACAAGTTTCATGAATCAGATCCATAAACTTTCAAAGTTATGATGGTAATTCAACAGATACACCCAATTCGGCCAAAGTTCATTGACCTTTGACCTTGGTCATGTGACCTGAAATGCGCACAGGATGTTCAGTGATACTTGATTACTATTATGTCCAAGTTTCATGAATCAGATCCATAAACTTTCAAAGTTATGATGGGAATTCAACAGATACCCCCAATTCGGCCAAAGTTCATTGACCCTAAATGACCTGTGACCTTGGTCATGTGACATAAAACCCATGCATGATGTTCAGTGTTACTTGATTAACCTTATGTCCAAGTTTCATGAACTAGGTCCATATGTTTTTTAAGTTATGATGACATTTCAAAAACTTAACCTCAGGTTAAGATTTGATGTTGATTCCTCCAACATGATCTAAGTTCATTGACCCTAAATGACCTTTGACCTTGTTCATGTGACAAGAAACTCTAATAGAATGTTCAGTAATACTTGATTAACCTTATGGCCAAGTTTCATGAACTAGGTCCATATACTTTCTAAGTTATGATGTCATTTCAAAAACTTAACCCTATGTTAAGATTTGGTGTTGACGCCGCCTGCTATGCCGGTGAGACAAAAACAGGTCCAAATTAACTTCTGCATGATTGAGTAGTCGTCATAGAGCAATCATATAGCTGCAGGATCCAGGGCAACATAATATGCCTCGAAACGGAACTGACAGATCTGAATCTACACTAGCAAGACCGTTCGCTTCGTGATAGATCCCGGAGCTGCGCAGAATTGATCCAAGAGACGGAACATGTCAAAATCAACTCCTGCACGTATAGGTCCGGGAACAGCATGAATTAATTAATCTTCATTTTAGGTTACGGAAGGAAGGGGTAAAACCAAGGCCTTTCAAGCGACCGACTATATTCACTATAATGTTAGCTAGGGATAAAATGATATCCATGCATTTGGAAATTACATTCTAGCGAGATATTGGTGTTTGAACCTAGTTAACTGAATCCATTCTTGGCGGCCATTCTTTCACCTCTCCAAGACCAGAGATCCTAGGTTGTAAGACCCATGGCCTCCTGGTGGGCTCTTGTAACCATTCTCCTGCAAGAGTGACATCTCGTTAAATGTTCTGTTAAATATTTTGTAGAATTCTTTCCAAGGGCATTTGCAGGTATACAGGGTCTTAAAAGTGATTAGTAGGGGCCCCTTGGAAAATAGCTCCAAATTTTCAGAATGTCAACGATTTATAGAATTTTAATTATCGATGATACAAGGATCGATCAATAAATATTCTACCTTTATTGTCAATCGCTCAGATAGGTAATCGTGAGGTCAATTATCATTTAATTATAAGTATGTAGCTACATAGTAAAAACAAACATTAACAAATAACCTGTTTACTATGAAAGACACCAAATAATTTAATCAATGATTGATCTTTTACATAATTATGTTTAGGTTAATCTTTAAGAATTATGGTTTCCAAATGGTGAAAGATTGGTTTTAAGGCCGTGAGTTTTCTAACATGCAGCAAATTACTATAATGCCATAGGAGCCATGATTAAACCAAAGACATCGTTTTGGGGAATGTAAAACATGCGGTAGTTTAATTTGTGCATGGATCCATGATTTGTGCAAGGTTTTGCGCTTTTAAGCATCTACTTGTATACCTCTTAAACACATAAATGTTACCATGCGGCCTATAACAATCAGTTGCAGAAAACATTTTAACTGGTACTACACGCATGGTACACATATGTTCCTTGGTTGTTGTGATTAATATATTAGTGCTTAAAGGACAAGTCCACCCCAACAAAAACTTGATTTGGATAAAAAGAGAAAAATTCAACAAGCATAACACTGAAAATTTCATCAAAATCGGATGTAAAATAAGTTATGGCATTTTAAAGTTTTGCTTCATTTCACAAAACAGTTATATGCACATCTCGGTCGGTATGCAAATGAGGAACTGATGACATCACTCACTCACTATTTCTTTTGTATTTTATTATATGAAATGTGAAATATTTTTATTTTCTCGTCATTGTCATGTGAAATGAAGTTTCATTCCTCCCTGAACAAGTGGAATTCCATTATTTTAACATTTTGTGCTTCAGGCAAGGAGGTCCTAATCGCCAAATTCGTAGAAATTGAAATAGTGTATAATTCAAACAATAAAAAAACAAAAGAAATAGTGAGTGACATCATCGACTCTCTCATTTGAATGTAACTGGCTCGTTCATATAACTATTTTGTTAAAAATAAGCGAAACTTTGAAATGTCATAACTTTCTTATGGCATCCGATTTTGATGAAATTTTCAACATTGTGCTTGTCTGATTTTTCTCTATAGATTCAAATCAACATTTTTCTGAGGTGGACTTGACCTTTAAATAAAAAAGATGTGGTGGCTCATAAAAACACCCTATACGTATTGGTTACTGAGGAAATTTTTTTTGTAGCAAATGCGTTGCTTTGGTGCTCACAGGTCTATTTATTATATTAAAACATCCATCACATAAGGAATCTATGGGCCAAAATTAATTTCTGAGCTCTTCTGAGTAAATTATGATGATCTGAATCATCTGAACTATGATAAACAATTGTCGCTATCGAAAAAGGTCCCTTAGCAACCGTTGCCATGAATAAATGGATCAAAACTGTTGTGAAAGAACGAATTATGCTTTAGACTAAATTTTATGTGACATGTTGTTTGTGAATTTGTTTCTCAAGCCGAATAAAGCTCAGTTACTAAGGTCAATATGTTACCTTATAACCGTTGCTATATTTGAGAAACTCACGTTGGTACCCCCTGTTAGAAATGTTTAGAATAACTTTCTCAAACTTTGTGGAAATTTTAATGCTTAATTGTACCATTTATCTCTTTCAGTATTTTGCCTTTTTATGGAAAAAATGTCAATTTGGAGCCCCTGAGAAGGGAAGGCGTTGATGTGTTAACAATTTGTTATTTGTAGCTGATAGAAAGAAAAAAAAACAGTCTCTTTCATCTCCAACTGGTTTTGAAAAATAAAAGTGACTTTACTCTATAGCATAAACCTCTTATGCCTCAATGGTGGGCCAAAATTGACCAATTTTCTAACAGTTAGACAAAATCGGCAATAACATGGGGTGACTACACAACAGCCTCTGAATTGATTTAGTAGCGTCGTTGTGCCAGCATTTTTTTACATGTAGATGATAGACGAAACCTATTGTTACATTTTTAAGTGGGTTCAAACAGGAATGTCTTTTTGCCTGAATGGGGGGGGGGGGGGGCAAAAACTGAGATTTTTTTTAAAGAGGGAAAATAGGCAAAAGGATGGGGAGATTTCGGCAACTCCTCAGGGTGTAGGCTTTGCTAAGTCAGCACTTCTTTACATGTAGCTGATAGAGGAAAATGTACCTTTTTTTTCTCTAAGTGGTTAAGAAACAATGAAAATGGTTTGCTATACAGTGCATAATAAAAAAAACGGGACAGATTTGAAAAGTCTATAAAATTTTTGTTTCAAATTATGATCTCTATATTTCGGTGTCAATAGGTGCTCTGAGGTCTTATCATTCAAATGCCGTTAAAATAATTTAGTTTCGTTCATGCTTGAGCGAACACGGAATGTTTTTGTCTGGGGTTAAAAAGAAGGCTTGCGCCAAAATGGCATAAAATGATGAATATGATGGTCGGACTTCTTGCTAATCAGCAGACTTCCTCTCAACCTTTTCGTCATCTGTGCCATAATTTTCGAATTATGCGGTCAAAATTCGTTTCCAAATCTACTTATTTGCTTGAATAGTTCTTTGTTGTTTGTTTTTAGTATGTTCTCTTTCAGCTTTAAATATTCCTTCTCTAACCAAAAAAAAAGTTTTTTCAACCGAAGTATGGGAGAGCGTAATTTTTTTTCAAATCCTTTCATTGTGCGCTACAAAGGTTACGGTGCCTTTGAACAGCGGCATACTGAATGGTGGGGGGTCGGGGTGCACCCCCTCCAAAAAAAAAGGAAAAAAAACATGACCAGGAAATAAAGTGGAAAGGAAAATAACAGAAAACATAGAAAGTGAAAGATGATACAATTTTCTGAATATTATGTCAAATTTACAAAATTTGATATTTTAATTAAAAAGTTGAAATTTTTTGCTTACACTCATCAGAATTTTATAATACATTTACCCGATCTGCCATATCTTGCTCCTTCAAAATCGACTAAATAGGCTACACCATTGCTATTGAAAGACATGAATCATTTACTGTTTGTCCTGCCAAACACATAATTAAACTTGGTGAAGGATTCAATAACCCCTTGAAAATAGGATTCATGTCTTTTATAGGTATCATAACATGATTTGTTTCACATAATAAAAGGATTTGAATAATTACAAATTATACCAATTAGTTATGCAAATCTTGTTACTTTGGTCGACAAAAAGTCTTCATTTCTTACTTACGATGAACGAAAATTCAAAGGTAAAAGAAGTTTAAATGAAAAACAAAATAATTCAGGTAAGTAAATAAATTTGTAAATGAAATTTGACAGCATTATTTGAAAATTATATGGCAAAGATAATAAAAAGATTAAGAGGAAGTCTGCTGATTGGCCAAAATTCTAATTATCAAATTTCTAATTTCTGCCATTTTGGCGCAAGCCTCTTATTGAATCCCCGACAAAAACATCGCATGTTCGCTCAAGCATGAACAAAATATATTTTTTCTAATTGCATTTCAAAGATAAGATATCAGAGTATCTATTAACATCAAAATTAGACATAAAAAATCGAAACTAAATTTTTATAGACTTTTCAAAACTGTCCCGGCACATAAGGCACATCAATCAATTTTGGCAGCCATCTTGGATTTATGCAAATTAGATGCCTTTCCCTTATTCAGATAGCTTGGGAAATTTAGTATGTTGTACAAGGGACCTCACAGAAATGCATTGTGTCGAAAAAAAAATCTGTTGCAATTTGTTGAAAGTTTGGTCAAAAGTTGGGCAAAAATGACTGGACTTACAAGTTGTCTTCCTTAATATAATACTGCTCTTTTCATGCCCGATCAGCGCCAGTTTTCCTTATTTAGCGTTCTGCTCTATTATACATGTTTGATACAGATATGGATATAGATTAGGATTGCAATGGATCAACACAAATGATTTTCTTAACATGAAGATTTTTACCCTTTGATATCGAGAAATTGAAATTACTTGATATGGACAAATAAATTATTCATATCAAGAAACATGATGAAATAAGTGATGACATGGCTTGACTTACATAAGTCGGCGTGAGCTAAAAGCTTAGATAAGCGGATGAGACGACCCCAAGAGTACATCATGTACATTGTACTCTAGAATTATAATTTCATTTCGATCTAACTTTTTTTGAAATGTAGCAAACTTTTTAATCAGAGTTCCATTACAAGCGTTACAGTCACGAAAGTCGTCAGATGAGCTCTCCTTGTTTCTGTTCTTGTTTAATTTGTTTTTAGTTTTTGCTTGCTTGCTTCTTTGTCATTAATTAGTCCAGGATAGGCCCCATAGAAACTTGACCAAACCTTGTTTTTTTATATATACAATATTTTTTGATGGTTTCTTGTCAATTCGAGGGTGCTGATTACGAATCTGAATGATGCCACTCGTGTAACCTTGAGCATTTTCCGCAAATTGGCAAAATCCAATATGGCCGCCAAAATATGCAAATTACCCATGAAAATCCTAAGATTGTCCGAACATTGGCTATGAAATGCATGAATTCGTGTGGCAGGAGTGAAATACTCTCTGAAAAAATACTTTTTGACAAAATATTTATTTTCCTGATATTCAAAATGGCCGCCATAGGCCATTGTATACTCTATTATGTACAATATGAATAGGGAAAACTCATTTTCACAAATATTAGCACTTAAGTGCAAAAAATCGCGATGTATGAACGAAGTAATATGTGCAAATCATCTTTACTAACGAGATATATCATTTATTATGTCATATATGGAGATATTGCTGTATTTTGATATCTAAAATAGCCACCACTGGCCCAAAGGGTATGTACAATGGCAATGGCAGGTGCCAAAAAAATGACAAGAGTGAGCACTAAAATGCATATTATTAAGATAAACGAGTGGAATGCTGAGTAAAAACATCATTGCCATTAATATGCCATTTATGTGATAAATGCTGTATTTTAACATTCAAAATGGCCGCCAGCCATATGCCCTATTTATCATGTACAATGCGAATGGACAAACTAATTTTCACAAGAGTGAGAATGCTAAAATGCATAAAACTATGATATACGAGTTAAATATATTGTCTTAAACATGATTTCTAACTAAATACATCACATATTGGTCGTGGAGGTAATAAATGCTGTACTTTGAAATCCAAAATGGCTGCCATAGGTCCTAAAACTATTGTGTACATTGTAACATGGGACATATAACTTTGACAGAAGTTGGCTTTGCTTGACTCTAAATATTGCATATAATTGTGAATTGTGAAAGGGTGAAATCTAAAACCATGGTTTCTACCGAAATATATCATATCATGTGTAATTAAGTTGATAAATGCTGCATTTTAAATTGAAAATGGCCACCATAGGCCCTTATCGTATAATATACAATTTGAATGGAGATAAACAATGTTCACAAAATGGGCATATATGGCAGGCATTTTGAATGTTGAAATACAGTTTTTATCACCTGAATTACTTAAGATATGATGTATTTTGTTATAAATCATGTTTTCAGACAATATTTCACTCATACATCACCATTTGGCCAAGCAAAGCCAAATTCTGTTGAAATAATTTGTTCCCATTCACATTGTGCATAATACCATAAGGGCCTGTAGCGGCCATTTTGACTTTCCAATAACAGTATTTATCGCCTAACTGGCAGAATAAATGATATATCTTAATAGAAATTATGCTTTCAGACAATATTTTACTCATTGATCACTATTACGTGCATTTATGGTGCTCACTCCTGTGAATATTGGTTACCCACTTTGCATTGTACATGATACTGTTAATGTCTATGGCGGCCATTTTGAAAGTCAAAATACAGTATTTAACACAAACTTGAAACCTGAATGATATATTTCGTTAGAATTTATGTTTTTAGACTGTATCCCATTAATTTATCATATATAATACATGGGCCGATCCAGGATTTTGAAATAGGGGGGGCGCCAGCGGCGAGGGAGCGAAGCGACCGAGCGGGGGAGGGTGTGGGAGGGGGATACCCCCCTCCCACGGCAAGGACTTTTTCAAAAAATCATGTCCAAAAGTCGTATTTTGAGAGCACCTTTAGAAGAAAAATGCACACTTAAATCACTGTAACTTCATGAATAAAAGACACATACTGACTCATTTAGGAGCTGGTTTCCAGTCACACACCGTATACATGGTATAAGCGGTCATTCAAAACATACATTTGGCAAAGGCTCTTCACTTGCTTGCATCGTGTGATTGAAACGTCAAATTTAAATGATACGAAACTGAGACTTGTAATCGATAAGTTCCGAATAATCCATTCTGTTTATTGTCATTTGTGTATTTACATTGTGTGTTTCAAACGAGAATTGTTTATTCGTATGGCAACATGCATAAAATTTGGTTCTTTTTCCCCCAAAATGCACAGTAAATTGTTACAAACTACAGAAAAAAAACGACATCATCTTCTGGTAATCAACCTTTTCCCTCGTATTATTTTCAAATCATCTTCAATAATCCAGTCATTCTGCACAACCTCAAAGTAATATAATGCTTCTTAAGGGGATTCTCATCATTTTACTGTTTACGTTTTCGATTTTGCTGGCAATTTTTTTTAAAGATATATTGTAATCAGCAAACCTATAGATTATCAAACATTAAAAATGGGGTAAGGGGGGGGGGTTAATGTCACAATTTCTACTTTTTAACAATACACAATGTGTCCTCGGGACGTTTTTCCCCAGCACGAAAGTATTTTTATCCCCCCCCCCCGTCACATAAAATCTTCGCTCCTTACGCTGACATATAGCTGCCTATACACAGCAAACGCGGAGTGGGGTCGACTGGTGATTGAGAATATACAATTTTGCTCCTTGATAATTCGTTGGAATGATTGCTTCGGCGAAACTTAGTTGGGGCGCCCTGGATAATATGCCTCTGAATCTACCAGAAAGTGTAAAAGTTAGTTTACATTAAATACAAATATGTCTGACCTATACATTTCAGTGAAAACGTACATGACCAAGGCAGAATGATAATGCTGCGCACGTGGCGCCCGATATAGGGCTTCATCTTTGAGTGAGGAATAATCTCGGGGATAGACATTATCATTCGCATCGTTGACACTTTCTCTCGCGATCTGTTACTTACAATTTACATGTATTTGCCATAAAGACGGACAAACGCATGTTACAAAAAACACAAAATTTCAGGAAAAAATGATATCCAATCCAACATCTTCACACTGGTCACTGCACTGCAACTCCCGATTACAAGTGGTGCAACTTTCCAACCAATCGACTTGCGCGCCCTGGAATTCCGGAATTTACATATTGCAATACAGTATGACAGAGGTGCATTTGTGCGAACACAAAGGCCATGAGCGTAAGTTAAAATATAGTTTTGACTAGATCTAGCCCTTGAAATTGACTACATTGTACCAATCCAGTAAATATAACCATCAAAAAAAAAAAAAAAATCCGGCGAAAATAGGGGGGCGCGCGCCCGGGGCGCCCCCCTCTGGATCCGCCACTGTAATATATGTATTTTAGTGCTCGCTCTTGTGATTTCTTTGCTCCTCTTTCTCATTGTGCATAATACTTTTTAGGGCCTTTGGTAGCCATTTTGAATATCAAAATAAAACATTCATCACATACATGGTATATTAATAATTAATTTCGTTAACAATTATGTTTTTAGTCAGTATTCCACTCGTTTAATCTTAATAATATGCATTTTAGTGATCCCTCTTGTGAATTTTTTGGGCCCCCATTGCCATTGTACGCAATACTGTTTGGGCCAGTGGCGGCTATTTTAGATATCAAAATACAGAAATGTTCCCATATATGACATTATAAATGATATATCTCGTTAGTTTTGACGATTTGCACATATTACTTCGATCATACATCGCGATTTTTTGCACTTTAGTGCTAATTTTTGTGAAAATTAGTTTTCCCTATTCATATTGTACATAATAGAGTATACAGGGGTCTTTGGCTGCCATTTTGAAAATCAGGGAAATAAATATTTTGTCAAAAGTTATTTTTTCAGAGAGAGTATTTCACTCCTGCCACACAATTTCATGCTTTTCATAGCCAATGTGTGGACAATTTTCATGGGTAATTTGCATATTTTGGCGGCCATATTGGATTTTGCCAATTTGCGGAAAATGCTCAAGGTTACACGAGTGGCATCATTCAGATTCGGAATCAGCACCCTCGAATTGACAAGAAACCATCAAAAAATATTGTATATATAAAAAAACAAGGTTATGCCTCTTCTATCCTGGACTAAGTGGGGTGGGTTCTGGTTAACCAAATTTATTTCCTTGTTGCTTGCAGATGAAAGGACATACGCGTCCTTGATACACTTTCGAGTGATTCATCTGTTATTGCTTTGCTCATTAATCGCAAATAAATTGCATTTCGAAAGAGATTTTACTGCTTTAATCCGGTGTTGACCGATTATATGAAAGCATTCAGAGAGGGGGAAGGTCATACGCGAGTGGTAAAAGATAATGTTTGTATCCCCTGCATTGCAAAATTGACATGAGTAAAGTATACAACCCCCTCCCCTTCCCGAAGAAAAATAGTTTCATGACCAATGAAAATAGAAATAGAAAGGAAAACAATGAAGTATAAACATGACATTTTATTTTCTGCATATCATGTCAAATCTATCACAAAACTTTATTTTCGTATTGAAAAGGTTAATTGCTGAAAATACTTATTCTCGTTTAACATATTTGTATAGATAGCAGAGATGTATGAATATGAAGTTTAATCATGTCGTGCAGAATGTTACCAAGACTTAATGTTCTGACACGATTGTATGATATTTTGTAAGTTTTATTGGATTTGATAAACTGTACAAGGTCAAGTCCCCTCCCATGGAGAAAATGTTGATGAAAATCAATATAGATAATAAAACTAGCATGCTTAAAAAATCAAAATCAGATGTAGAATTATAAAGTTATGATTTTTTTTATTTTTCGCTTATTTTTGACAAACAGTTATATGCACAACTCAGTGATATGCAAATGAGGGAGTCGATGATGTCCCTCACTCTCTTTTTCTTTTGTTTTTAATTGTTTGAATTAAACACAATTTTTCTGTTTTTGACAGTAATGACATTGTTCCAACAAACTTGAATGAATCATAAAATGTTTTTTATGTTCATTTCACATGTTCAGGGAGAAATAAAGCTTTATTTCACACGACAGTAAGGAGGAAATTCAAATATTTAATATTTCGTGTAATGAAATACAAAAGAAATAGTGAGTGGGTGATGTCATCAGTCCCCTAATTTGCATACCTACGAGGATGTACATTACATGTAACTATAAAGCGAAAATTTCAAATGTTATAAACTTCACGTCCCCATTTTTCAAGAAATTGTCAGTTAGGCCTATATGCTTGATTTTTCTCTTTTTATTCAAGAAAACTATTGGATTTGTCATTTCATTAAGATGGAATATGTAATAAGTCTCGAGATAACTTACGGTTTTTCTATAGTTGGCAAAAAATACATTAATCCACCATTTATCATTTTGCTTCCAATCATTACGCGATAGATTTGGAAAGAAAGGGATTTCATTGCTTTATACAATGTTGCATAAGAGGTTTCCAAAACACAATCTGTGCCATTACTCGAGACCTATAATATTCACTGAACCATAATACTTTTTTGTCTATTCTACATCGTAGTATCAAGGCAGCGGACTTGGAAAATGAAATCCGATCTCGAGGTATTTAATGACTGAAAGATTTTCTTCTTCTTTCATTGCGGAAAATGCCCATCCCCCTTAAAAGGCTATAGCGAGACAGGCCATTGATTACGTATTGACTCTTGCTCTATAGATCTACAGAATTCTAAAGCTTGTGACTGTTCTTTACACAAAAAGCAACGGAGCAATTTAGATTAGTTTTTTTTACTACGACAGCAAGATAATGCAGGAAACATGTATCTCCATAAGCGGCGGAAGCCAAATAATTCAGGGGGGTCCACTTGAAATTTTGGGATGGACACAGGTAAAAAAATTGACAAGCGGAAAAAATAGGTTATCAAACTTAAATTTCAGGAGGGGATCACCACAATTTTGGTACAAGCCAAAAAAAAAAAGGCCAACAATCGATATTTTAGGGGGGCAACAATTGACAAGCAAAACGATCGATTATGAATGTTGAGCGCAATAATAATGAATGGTGGTAAAATATAACGGCCAAGATAATTCAAACAAAGATGGAAGGGGAAAAAACTTTCATATTTGTAACAAGGAGGATTCCTCAATAAAACACAGACTTGTAGCCTACCAATTAACTTTTTATTTCATTTACGATATTGAGGGGGTGTGGATATTTTTTATTTGATATGGTGACGATGATGATAACAATGATGATCGTGGTGGTGTTGGTGATTGTTGTGATGATGATGGCGGTGGTAATGACGACAGTGAAGATGGATGATGATGATGGTTATGAGGATGATGGCTTCATAGTCATCATAACGTCATGACTGTTTTTCATGAACACCTTATGGATCATTATGTAAAATTATACATGATATAGACAATAGAATAAATCTCAGCCATAATTTATTCATAAACTACTGGTATTTTAATGCTACAAAAGGGAACAAAAATTATTCTTATAAATAATTCCCAAAATATATTTAATACATATATTATAAACCTATATTTTGTGAATAACATAAAACTAAAACAATGTATTAATAACTGTATAATTAAGACAAAACATTGTCATGTTATCTTAAGAGTGGCATCAAACATTATATAGTGAAACCCATCATATATATTTCTTGAAAAATCCAGTCACATTAATAGGTGCAACTTGGGAATGAACCGACCCCCCCCCCCGGGTGTATCCAGTTTGGAAGTCCAGGAACAGCATGGAGAACTAATGATCTTCATTGCAGACTACGGAAGGGAGGGGTAAAATCAAGGTTACACTTCGTAAGTCCGAAGAGAGCGAACAGAAATCCTACTCACCCAACCATAAGGCAAACCAATCAATACAGATAATGAAATGACTAATATTGTTATAAATGAACAGGAGTGCATACCAAATCGCATTTCATTTTCTTGAAAGCACTGAATTAAGGTAAATTGACAGTTAGTCCACTGAAAACTTGTCAACTCATCAGATGGTCTATCTTCATTTAGTCTATTGCCATTCCTTCCATCAACATTTCGTCGAACAACCATTTGGTCCAATCATCACTTCGTCTAATCACGAGTTGGTCTAATATTCATTTTATTTTCATTCATTTTACCCAACACTTTAGTCTAGTTAGACCAAATGGTATATGGACTAAATGGCTATTGGGCCAACTGGTTATTACACAAAATGGTGAGTGGACAAATAAAAATGGCAATTACACCACATGGATATTGGACAAATTGATGGTAGACCAAATGAGAGTAGACAAGTTGACAATTAGATGACAAATGAAAATAAACTCTGAATTCAGACTGCTGATGAAATGCTGATTTTATCATATTGCCAAGCAATTTGGTAAAACTCAGTTGAAATAGCTGTCAGTGTTTGTACAAGAACAAAATAACTGTACAGGGAGCAGGAACATCATCAGAAAGATGACACTTTGGAGCATCTGTCATTCAAATATTTCTTTTATATATTCTGAAACATGATTTTGACAGGTTTGTTCTACAGACTGTACAGTAAACGGAACATTTCACACATTTTGTGGCTTACAAAATCTTAAATTTGTTGGCAAGAAAGTCATACTTCATGTAAAAAACAATCAAGGGGAGAAAAGCTTCCTTTATAATGGTTATTAATCTGTTGCACACTGAAATCATGGAATCAAATGATTTTTGTACAAAGCCTAAAGGTGCGTGCATACCACACACAGTCTGGGTAAAACTTTATCTCTGGGTAAAACTTTATCTCTGGGATGCCACTTAGAATTGATAAAAATTTCATCTGAAAATCATCTGAAATGCCCCCCTTCCTACATGAAAAAAGTTGCACCTCTTGGTATCTGAAACCAATCACTGAACATTGTTATGATAGTTGCGTGCGGAATTGAGCTTTTTCAGAAGTGTATCTATCTGCTATGATTATCTACATCTGTTACGTCACCATCCCAAAGACGTGACCTGGGGCCCGTCTCACAAAGAGTTGTGACTGATGTGATCGGTCACAACTATGGAAAGTCAGTAACGTCAATATCTGAAATACATGTTTGTTCAAAACATTTTCTAGAAATGGCATGTATTCTTACAATCACTGTTTTCTTGACAATTCAGTATGCTTTTATCTTTGTTTTCAAAGGACATTGAGAAAATTTCCAACAGAGAAATTATGACATTGATGGATTTCCATATACTTGAGATTAATCGAATCAATCGTAACTCTATGGAAATCCATCAGTGTCATAATTTACGGAAAAAATTTGCACTATGTCCTTTGTAAACAAAGAGAAGCATAGTTCATTTGCAAGAAAACGATGAATGCATGAATATACATCATAGTTAGAAAATATTTTGAACAAATATGCATAATAGATGTTGACGTTGCCGGCCGCTCATAGTTATGATTGATTGGATCAATTGTAACTCTTTGTAAGACGGGGCCCAGGGCTCTAAACCTAATAGCTCAGCATCAAATTCTTACTTCCATCGATATAAAAAAACTGGATGGCGCTCGTACCGCACGCACATGATTCCGTGATGCACCTACGCACGCAAGACCTTGAGGCTGGGGAAAAGTAATCCATGACACAATAAACAGTATATGGGACCATACCACACGTAAAGTACTCCAGTATGCACATGCAATAGAAAGAAGAGTGCAATT
Source organism: Lytechinus variegatus (assembly GCF_018143015.1). NCBI lineage: Eukaryota > Metazoa > Echinodermata > Echinoidea > Temnopleuroida > Toxopneustidae > Lytechinus > Lytechinus variegatus. Next base: position 14,789,112 of record NC_054752.1, read on the forward strand.
ATATGGGCACTAGACCCTTTGGATTACTTTGATTCCGGTGGTACCAAGAGTAGCTCTATCATCCTACTGCTATCGATGGTAACTTCCCCTATGTAGATTGGATTACAGGCGCACGCCACGATGCCCAGTTTCGCTTACAAGAGGTAGCCTAAGGAATGACTTCTCTGAACATTCATTTTTTTTTTAAAATAAACAATTGGCTTTCTTTTTTCATGAACCTTACTACAGTCAAAACTGTGTTAGTGGCCACCTGTCTATAGCAAACACCTGTCTGTCAGGACTACTAAAACTGTTTACCATATGTGTATATGAACCTTTCTATAGCATGAACCTGTCTACAAGGCCACACAATGGCCTGTATTCTGAAGTCAGGTTTAATTTCAACTCTGGTTTTAAATTGTGCCTTAACTATGGATAACCAATTGTTAATCACTAATAGTAATAACTGTTAAATCACCAATAGTAGAGGTATCATATTTCAGCTCATTTGGCTCTCAAGTCATTCATAATTGTCTAGGAAGTATAAAAAGATGATTGTCTTCACCATCGATGAATCAGGAAAGAGCACAGTAAACACAAGAAACATACAACTTAATAAAAATGTTGAAACTTTTGGCTTCCCATAATCTTAGCAGAGATGACCATGGTCTAAGTAAAACCTAACTTCAGAATACGGACCTTTGTATTTTCCATGGGTGGTCACTATAGACATGTTTCACTGGACATGAAAAGGGCTAGACCGCTTCAAATAATTCAGCATTCATCGTGTTAGTCCATCAACACAAATCCAGACGAATATTACTGAGTATTACATAACACGATGGAAAAAATATATAAAAAGTAATCACTTTCATCAAGTTTCTGGGAAGAGTCCTGGAAACCAATAGAGCCTGCCGGACCGGTCTTGATCGTCCACCCAAACTAGACCCTCCTTGACCAGTTGATCCTATGGATGGAAGAAGAATGAACAAGGTATGTTGAAGAAGTAACGGAAGGAGATAGCGGGATGAGGGATGTAAGATCAACAATGACAGAAAAGGGTTAAATGAAGAAAATGTTTAAGACTTCATAGAAAATTACATTATTGCATGTAAGAGAAGAAAAACCCCTATGAAAAGAAACCCTTTTTTATTGAAAATCAAAACGTTAGTGTTAGAGGGTGCTGCATATTGAAAAATTCAACATCAAAATTTTTCAAATATAAATAAAAAAGAAACAGGAAAATCACTGGCTGCTACAATTTTTAAACATTATTGGCTCTTAATGAAAGCTTAAGATGTGCTTTAAAGAAAATATAATAAAGAAGTACAAGACCAAACCTGTGATGCACTAATCAATGAAGGGAGAGAGAGAGGATATATTTACAATATGAAAGAGGAAGATGTTGAATATATCAAAGGATTTCTTTCAATGTATGGAAACTAAACTTTATGAAACATTGCAGAAGACACAGAGAAGAGACTTCAGAAAAACTGAAGACACATTCGATGGATTCTATAAGAATATAGACCGTCTATTTTGTACTTTGCTCTTTATTCTGCCTTGTATTCTGATGTTATGTGATTTTCCTCTGTAATGGTGTCTTTGACATCTTATATGTACGAATACGAATGTGGAAATAAATTTTATGAACTTATGAAAAAGCGAAAGAAATTAACATATATTTTCAAGCTTGATTGCATTAACCTGTTTCCGTACAGGATAAACATTTACACAGGGCAATGTTATTAGATTTAACAGCCTATCTGGATGACCTACCATAACTAATCTTGCTCTGTCTTCTTCCCATTTCAGTTTGTTTTGTAGATCCGGGAGAGAAACACAGCCAGTACCCTGGAAACAGAAAGAAAGAGAAGAATTAAATCAAGTGATATGATGATGCATAAATAGCATGAGATAACATACCCCCTGCCAAGGAAAATGATAATTATTTGAATGGACTTGTAGTCATATAAAACAACAAGTGGAATGCCTCTGGCCGTCTCACCTGACTATGAATACTACTCTAACTCGCACAAGATGTTCAGTGATACATGGTTACTCTTATGTCCAAGTTTAATGAACTAGACCACTTTTTATGAACTAGACCAATAAACTTACAGAGATATGATGGTTATTCAACAAAAAAACCCAACATGGCCAAAGTTCATTGACCTTACATGACCTTTGACCTTGATCATGTGACCTGAAACTCGCACAGGATGTTCAGTGATACTTGATTACTCTTATGTACAAGTTTCATGAATCAGATCCATAAACATTCAAAGTTATGATGGTAATTCAACAGATACACCCAATTCGGCCAAAGTTCATTGACCTTTGACCTTGGTCATGTGACGTGAAACTCATGCAGGATATTCAGTGATACTTGATTAACCTTATGTCCAAGTTTCATGAACTAGGTCCATATATTTTCTAAGTTATGATGACATTTCAAAAACTTAACCTCAGGTTAAGATTTCGATGTTGATTCCTCCAACATGGTCTAAGTTCATTGACCCTAAATGACCTTTGACCTTGGTCATGTGACATGAAACTCTAATAGGATGTTCAGTAATACTTGATTAACCTTATGGCCAAGTTTTATGAACTAGGTCCATATACTTTCTAAGTTATGACATCATTTCAAAAACTTAACCTCAGGTTAAGATTTGATGTTGACGCCGCCGCCGTCGCCGTCGGAAAAGCGGCGCCTATAGTCTCACTTTGCTTCGCAGGTGAGACAAAAATTATTTGACTGAGCAGAAGTACATGCAATCAAATTCCCTCTGTGAATTGATTTAGAACTAAAATTTACAAAATCCCTACAACTAGAAAAATGCTTATATTTTCTTAGTGATATATATATATATATATATATAGTCAAACTACTGGAATTATTCCAAATTTGGCTTAAATAACTTAAAAGTTATGATGAGTAGTAATAACTAGGACAGTTATCATATCACTGATTAAAGGAAATCTCATATTGTCTAAATCCAATTGATACATCCATGAGATATATCATTTGATGTTTCATTCATGTAATCTTCCAATAAGTTTTGTGAGGTAAACTTCTGAAAGGTCAACAGTAGACAATTACAATTCTGCAAATTTGAGCTACATGTATGTAGCCTGTCAGTAACTAAACTGTGCTATATATCAAGATCACTCGCATGACCAGTACTAAGTAGTCTACTAGTATTAGAGATTCATTTTTTTTTACGTTTTGATAAAAATAATTCACGATTTAGAAACATTTATCATAAGATTAACTGAACTCACCAAGGCTATATTGAGAATACTTTTGAGATCCATACTGATTTCTCTACATTCTGATATAGACAATTCACAATTTTACAGACGTGAAACATAAGAATAACTGAACTCACCTGTGCTATATTGAGAACACTTGTGTGATCCATACTGAGTTCTGCTGGGACAGACTGAACAATAAAGCGCCCGTCATCAAGGCGATGGAGGCCAAATCCATTCCCTAACACTTTCAGTTTCTTGATAGCTCTGATGATGTCATCGCTAAAAAGAAAGGGGAAAGTGCAAAAACAAAACACAGACAATGAATGATAAATTCAAGAACTTTGAGAAACTTATAGATAGAGTAGAACAACAAGAAGGAAAGATTCATGAACTTGAAAATCAAGTGGATAGAGTAGAGCATGACATAAAGAATCTCAGAGCGCAGGCAGAATGTCAAAATGAATGCATAAAAAAGTTGCAAATGGCCCTAAATGACCAGGAACAGTATTCGAGAAGGAACTGTGTCAGGATTTTCGGCGTTAAAGAACCCCCAAGTGAAACTACAGCTATGTGTACTGCTTCTGTATGTCAGTTAGCAAGAGATAAATTGGGCTATGATCTAAAATCTGAGCACATCGACAGATGTCATCGGGTAAGACGGCGATTAACATCTACCAACCAAGACGGTGCAGCTACATCAAAAGACGTCAAACCTAGACCGATCATCGTGAAGCTGACTTCCTACCAACATCGACAGTCACTCATTCTAAATAGAAGGAAACTAAAAAATAGTGGAATCAGTATAAGTGAGGATCTTACAAGAACAAATCGCAATCTTCTGAACAGTGCTTACATGGCCAGTAAACAACAAAATAGCAAGATTTTGGCAGCATGGTCATCTGACGGACGCATTCTCATTTCTCTGAAAGCAACAGATGGTAGGACAGTGAGGAAACAAATAAACAACAAAAATGAACTTGATGGACTATGATGGATACTATGACCCTTCTTCACCTACCTGAAAATTAAATGAGAGGGGTTTATTAATTCTTACTTCGTGATTGCTCTCTTGTATGTCATATTTGTATACTACAAACCTTTTTATATTCACATGTACTCAATTCTATATTTAATTTTCCTGAATATGAAATGAAAGGGGCTGATTAAATATTTCATAGAGGGATTTCTCTTAAAGATTATATTCCTCTTTATGCCGGAGACCCCTGTTTGATTTTGAATACGTATTGGAAATATTTGTAGAGCATTCGTGATTTTTTTTTTATCTCTCTTCTATCTGAATTCTTTCATATAAAAAATAAATATAGTAATAATAGAATAATAGATAAGAGACATATAAGGAAATCACGAATGCCCTCTATACTTATATATCATGTTCGTATAAACTTTTTAAATTAACTTACTCAATGTATTCTCTAGACATTTATGTAATTACGGTGACTTATTACTCTGTAATTTCTCTTTTGTCACAATTTTTGTTGTTGTTGATGCTATATATCTAATTGAATGTATGAGGCGTGTGCAATCTGTGGTGAATGTATGAAATGTGCAAACCCTACACAAGATATGTTACATATGATATGCGGAACTTGTTTAGACATTTTTCCTTTTAATCATTACAAATGTGATGATGATTACACATTGAATATGCATGCTTTTTTCCATTTGAATATTGATATTGATTATAACCACTTTGAAAATATGAAAATCAATCCATTTTTATTATGTGAAACTGATGATAATATTACATGTATAAATGAAAATTTGCATTTAAATGCTGACTTTGAATCTCCTTTTGATATTGAACCAAGGAAATGCTCATATACCTTTTGCGAAGAATTCAGTGCCAAATATAAAAAATATGATAACAGTTTTTCACTACTCCATGTCAATTGTAGGAGTTTATGCCAGAATTTTGATGCATTTTGTTCAATGTTAGCTTGCATAAATCATAAATTTACAGCCATTGGTGTGACAGAGACCTGGTTTCAATCAAGTACAAAAACTGAGATGTATAATATAGATGGTTATAATCTTGTATATATAAACAGACAACATAAATTAGGAGGTGGTGTTGCCATTTACATAGATGAAAGGTATGATTTTATAATACGATCAGATCTGAATTGTAACATGCCTGAATGTGATATGCTGTTTTTAGAATTAAGATGTAAGAATTATAAACCAACTGTGATCGGATGTGTGTATAGAGTCCCCAACACAAATATGGACATTTTTCTGGATCATCTGGATAGTTGTTTAGATATTGTAAATAAGAATAATTCAGAGGTCTACATTTTGGGTGATTACAACATAAATCTATTGAATGCAAGTACTCATGATAAAACAAATTTATTTTTGGAAAATATGTTTTCTCACAACTTGTACCCATTGATAACGAAACCAACGAGGATATCGAAAACATGTGCAACATTAATAGATAACATTTTTTGTAATACCCTAGATAATAATATTGACTCTGGTTTATTCATAGCTGACATATCAGACCACTTACCTATATTTTGTGTTAAGAAACACATTAGGATTTTTAATCAATGGCAGTCGCAATTACCGAAAAGACAGATAAATGATGATAATATAATTAAATTCAATAGAAAACTGTGTGAAGTTGATTGGAGTCATGTATATAGTACTGATGATGCTAATAATTGTTACGATATTTTTATGTCAATATTCTACTCAATTTATAATACATGTTTTCCAGAATTGAAGTCAAAATCAAAAGCGAAAGTCACTTTTAAGAAACCTTGGCTATCAAATGGCCTCATGAAATCAATAAATAAGAAGAATAAAATGTATAAAAAGTTACTAAACAAATATTCTGACAAGCAAAAGAAAATTTACATTAAGTACAAAAATAAATTGATAAACTTATTACGCAGTGCTAAATCTGAATATTATTCTAAACTCTTTAATCAAATTAGAGGAAACACACAAAAGATTTGGAATAACATAAATAATATACTGGGTAATAAACGCTTTAAGAAGTTACCATCAGTTATGTATTGCAATGATTCAAAGTTAAATTCATCAAAAGATATAGTAGAACATTTTAATTCTTATTTTTTGAATATTGGTAAGAATATCGCTGACAGAATTCCTCCTGTGCGTGTGTCATATGATTCATTCTTAAACGGAAACAAATCACCGAACTCTTTGTTTTTCAGACCTACTTCTCCAAATGAAATATTAAAGATTGTCCGTTCTTTAAATTCTTCAAAATCAAGCGGCCCCGATGGTATAGACCCTAAAGTTATAAAGAAATCTATACATTACTTCATTGAACCACTATGTTTTATATTCAATACATCAATTTCTACAGGAATAGTGCCTAATCATCTGAAATTTGCTAAGGTAGTACCAGTTTTCAAAAAAGGAAATGCAAACGATTTAACTAATTATAGGCCAATTGCTATCCTCCCTCTTTTTGCAAAGATTCTTGAAAAAATAATTCATGAACGTTTATATACATTTTTACAGTTGAATAATTTTTTAACTGATGCTCAATTTGGTTTCAGGAAAAAATTCTCGACTTCATTAGCTGTCTCTAATTTATGTACTTATATTCAAAATGAACTTGAAAAGGATAATTTTTGCATTGGACTTTTTATGGACTTGTCAAAAGCATTTGACACCATTGACCATCACATACTGCTAAAAAAACTTGACTCTTGTGGTGTCAGAGGTCTTGCCCTTAAATGGTTTGAAGATTATCTATCTAACAGAAGTCAATATGTGATGGTCAATGGTGTCAGATCCTCAATACAGCATCTCAACTGTGGTGTTCCTCAAGGATCTGTCTTGGGCCCTCTCTTGTTCCTTATATATGTCAATGATATTATCAAATCTTCTTCTCTTCTCAAGTTTTCCCTGTTTGCCGACGATACTTGTGCACTCATGAGTAGCAGTAACATTAAAACACTTGTCTTGTCGGTAAGCAGGGAAATAGCAAAAGTCTCTACATGGTTCAAAGCAAATAAATTATCTCTGAATATAGCCAAAACAAACTATATTATATTTAGATCAAGGAACAAGAGAGTGCCCCATGACCTACCACATATTATAATTGATAATCTTGTAATTTCTAAATTAAAAAATATAAAGTTTCTTGGAGTTACTTTTAATGAGCTCATGGATTGGAGTATACACATATCAGAAATTTGTAAATCTTTATCTAAATATGTTGGTATCTTATATAAATTGAAATTCATATTACCTTCTAATATTTTAAATATCCTTTATAATAGCCTTATCTTGCCACATCTGAATTATTGTAATTGTATTTGGGGTAATACATACAAATCACGCCTTCTAAAACCATATATCCTACAGAAAAAATCAATCCGGTTAATTACTAAGTCCCATATGCAAAGTGCTAGTAAACCCCTTTTCAAAAAGATGAATATTTTACCTCTCCATGAACTAATTACTTTAAATACTCTAATCTTTATGTACTCAGTTAAAAATCATATTTTTCCATTGAAGTATTGCAATATGTTTTCACTCAATTTAAATGTTCATTCTTATGCTACTAGACAAAAAGATAATTTCCATGTTCCGAAAGTGAGACTTTCTTCTTCTTTAAATTCACTAGCTTTAGTCGGTATAAAAAAATGGAATCAACTCCCAACTTCACTAAAAGATTGTTCAACTGTATCCTGTTTCAAAAAAATGTATAAGGCCTATTTAATGGAAAATCTATAAAATCACCAGGGTTTGTGTGTGTGTGCGTGTGTGTGTTGCTGCGTGTATGTGTGTTTTTTTTTTTTTTGCACATTATATATTTGCTGATAAAATTTGTGTTTTCTTAGTTTTCTGTTTCTGATTTCAAATTATGTCAATGATATTGTTTGGGGGCCATTATCTACAAGCAGTTTGCTTTTTTATGGTCCTAGCCATATTTTGTTTGCATAATTATGTATGATTTGTATATACACATTTTTATGGTTGAATAAACTTGAATTGAATTGAAAAAAAGAATTTTGTGTCAGGTAACTCAAAATGTCTAAAATGACACCCAGCCAAAAATTCACAGAAAATGGAGAAAAGATAAGATTTCTGATTAGATTTGAACATCTCATATCTAATGATACACCAAAGAAAAGAGCTGCTGTGGTGGTCTCAGGCTACATACTGATGTATAAGGCATGATAAGATTTTGTCAGTATACCACAGCCAAACCACTTACAGCTGCTTAAACATATGCATATTTGCAATAACAAATAAAAATTGGTAATAAATGAAAGGGTTTTTTTTAGAACAGGAGAAATATGTTGATATTTTGAAGCATCTAGTGTATTACGGTACGCTATAACTGATACTTCTGATGCAGCAAAATAGTGGCTGCAGAGTACCCCCAGTTTATCTTAACCCTCTAGTCTTGGTTAAGTCAATGGGTGATTTCAAGTTCGGTGTTGGCCTTGGTGTTGGTGTTAGTGTTGAAATTTCGATTGCTTCACCTAGCTCCAAAACTTATTCAGAGTTTGTAAAACTGATCCAGATCACATTATTGACATCTCAACAACTAGTGAACGGCTTTTCCGGACCATCCTCATTTTATGTTTGGTGTTATAATCGTGTAAAAATTGACCCAACACCAACACCAAAAGGTCAACACTGAACTTGAAATCACCCATTGTTTTCTTATTATCAATGAATAAATGGATGCAATATCTTGTACAAAAATCTGCACTAAATTATATTCCAAAGAAAGGAAACAATGACTACACGACAATACAATATACATGCAGGTTGTGGGTGCTCCACCATTTGTAGTTCCTCCACATCAGATGTATTGCTTAAATATTTAGCATACCGGCACAGATTTAGCAGTAGAACCTACCATACCCTATACAGAAACTGCAGTTTTTGGCTTTGCCCTTTTCGGTCTGATGCTGCTACAGTATGTGAAACATCAGCAACACGTCTGGTGCGAAAGACTACAAATCACGTCTTGCACTGTTGTTTTCTTTTTATCGACCAGGATTCGGTGAAAATGAAGTCTGCAAGACCGAGTGTAAAGGCAGTGGCTGCTTTTGAGAACAGGAGAAATGCATTGATATTTAGACGCACCTAGCCTATTATCTAGGTTAAGGCTGAACCAATGCAGATGTTGTCACCATGCAGCCATTATTTATACTCTTCCGCACCAGACTTATATTACTGATATTTCGCATAACAGCATCAGACTCAAAGAAGAAAAGAAAAAAGCTGCAGTCTCCGCATAGATTACAGGCTACCTCCACCTAGAGTATAGGCTAAGATGCCCCTGATAAAATCAAGATATACTTACAGACTGACATCCTGGGCTTGCTTTGTCTTTCCTCTCGTTGTCCTAACCTTGTGGAGCAGTTCTTCCAGGTTCATGAGACCTCCGTTCCGATGCTGCGTTGCCAGACACACCTCAATGATCTGAACGCCTATTTCATAGTAGAAATCTCCAACGCCTAACATCTCTGACCAGAATCCTTTCCCGGCTGATCAGGGTAAGAGCAAAAATATATAACCGTGACTGCTAGCAAACACAAGCATTTAGGACACTGTGGTAACAAAGAGAATCTGTCCGAAATTTGACAAAACAATCGCCTTGCAATTCACAAGGCCCATTGCTGAAAGACTTGTGATAAAACAAACTCCAAAAGTTGAATTGAACTGCGACTGATTTACTTTTTTCTACCTTCTTTTGTTTATTATTAAAATGTCTATAATATAATAAAGATTAATAATGGATAATCATGCACAAATAGGAAAGATGTTTGAGAATTGACACAAAATGTAATTCTTGCTGATCTGTATGCAAATGCAAGCCAAAGAGTTACAGGTACACATAGGTTGTTGTGTCTAAAAAAATTCATACAGAGTGTGCAAACAAGTTTATTGTTGCGTTTGGCATTCGCAGGTTTGCTCCTCAGGGAGACCTGCTTGTCTCCCCCCCCCCCCACTTCCTCCAGAGAGAGATCCATGTAGGGTTAGTCCATAGGCGGCGGAAGCAGGGGGGGGACAGATCAAAAAAAAAATTTGAGATGGGATGATCCCCCCCTAAATTTTTAGTTGACAACCTTTTTTTTTTCTTTTTTTTTGCTTGTCAATTTTGTTTCTTGCGTCCCCCCTAAATTCTGGTGAACCCCCCTTAAAATGTCTCTTGTCCCCCCCCCCTAAACTTTAGGTTGATGACCTTTTTTTTTCTGCTTGTCAAATCTTTTTACATGTGTCCATCACAAAAAATTTCTTGTAGACCCCTCTAATTTTGGGGGCTTCCGCCGCCAACGGGTTAGTCACTCACAGGGGCGGAAATCTCTCCCAAAAGGTAGGGGGGACAAGGGTCTGGAAAATTTGACAAGCAAAAAACAAAGGCTATTACCTAAAATTTAAGGTCATTTCGACGGAAATATATTTGACAAGCAAAAAAAAAAAAAAGGTCATCTCGTTCCAAAACGCACGTTTTATTCCCATTGTGAGTTATATATTTGTTAGCATCACCAAAGACCCAAAATAGTAGGGGGGACATTGGATATTGTGTCCCTCCTACTATTTTGAGTAGGGGGGACACGTCCCCCTGTCCCCCCTGGGATTTCCGCCCATGGTCACTCACATGCTAATGGATCGACTCCTATAGTGGCACACATATCCTGAAACTGCATCCTAAACTCTGGGTTCTTCTTGATCTCCGATTTATGATTTGCCGCAAACTCCTCCAGGTTGGTCCTGAAAACCTCAAGCTGGCGACTCATCTGGTTCAACTGATCTTCCGCAATCTCAGATCCCTTGTCTTTGTACTTAGCCTGCAAAAGTTGAGGGAAAATTTATGAGTGCAGGTGTTGACACTCTTTTGAAATGCACAGCTGAAAATATGGCAAACAATGGCTCATGCAATTCAGAATGACGTTAAAATGAAAATTGAAATCTCAATTTGATATGACTAACTTATTTCACAAGACAGCAAAGTCAGTCACCACAACACACATCAAACACATTGCAGAGCTACCAAGTCTCACGCATTATGCGTGAGACTCAAGCATTTTGGACTCTTGTTCATCCCCTCAAATCTCTGTCTCACGCAAGTATCACAGCCTATCTCCATACACATTGTACACAGTGTCTGCGATCTCACTCAGATTCACAGAAAATCTCACGCATAGCTGGTCTTTGAACTTGGCATCTCTGACATTGTGATATTCACATGCATTATCACTTATTGAATAACTATACGCCTACCAATTGAATTTGCACAGAAAACAAGTTGACCACATGCTAGCCGCAGGCCTTCATTCAACATGGGGTCCAAGGGTAATGTCAGAGCGAATGGCCACTGCAACTTCCGGATTGCATATCTTTTATCCCATGATGCAGTGCGGCGCAATTCTGAGGCGCTCACATCACACAAATTAACCGAGGGCGGCCACTTAGAATTGCGGTTGCGCCAAAAAATAAACATACTGATACATTTCAAAATTGTATAAAATATTGCGATAAAAGGTGAAAATAAACATTGCAATTAAAAATAGGCATTTGGGGAAATATATTCAACTGACTTTTGGTCTGCTTCAGAAAGTAAAGTTCAGTTGATGCAATTTTTGGCAAATTCCTTTTTTTTGTGAAGTCAAAATGATTCTCAATCTCAAACAAAAATAAAATATTGCAGAAAAGCTGGACATGTAAGGCCTCCAACTTCAAAGGAAAGCAGTAGGCCTATGCCAGTAACTGATGGAGCCATCCTTCTAAAATAAAAATACTAGGCCCTAGGCCTACCGGTATATCACTATAAATGAATTAACACAACGAATTCCGGACAAATAACATTAAATCAAGTCCTAGATCTACATATACTAACATCAAAATGAATATGTGGGCACAGTGGGCAACATTCAAAAAGTGAAAAGCTCCGTTTATCACTATTATTCTGCATATTTAAACTTAAATAACCAACACCTACCTGCGCAAGCTTTTGCTTATTTATTTTCCCGAGTCCCGCCGCACGCCTCATGATCGATTAGGCAGAATTCGTAGATTGTTAATGAGTAAATTCTAAATAACTTCTGTCAAATCAACAGTGATCCATATGAAAACATAACACGTGATGGCGCTCGTCCTCAAAAAAATTAGGCCTCATCTGTCATTATTATAAAAGGCCAAAAATTTGATTTACTGCAGTAAATCAAATGGGATCGTGGACGTGGGAGATACCCGGGAGGGGTGGGGGGGGGGGGGCAGTCAAAAATATCGCTGTACACACGTGTGACCCCCAAAAAAACGTGTTGAAAGGGGTGTTTTTTCAGTTTTGGGCGCGATCCGCGCGTGGACTCTTAAGGGTATAAAAACACCGATTTAAAAAAAAAAGTGGTTTTGAAAGACTGGTCAATGGTCAATCGCGGGGCAAAACGTATTTAGGGTATGTTTTTTTCCCCTAAAGCTTTTTTCAAAGACTATAGCCTAACGTGTTTTGGGTATGTTTTTTGTTCCCAAGCTTTTTCCCCGAGGTCATATTTTGGCAATAACTTGTTTAGGGGCGAAAATTATAAATAAAGCCCGCCAAAAACTTGTTTAGGGGGTTATTCTGCACACAGAGAAAAACTTATTTATGGGGTATTTGGAAATTCCTTGGTCACGTCAGGCTTGTGTACAGCAAAAAAATTGACTGCCCCCCCCCCGTGGGATATAGCCACCACATTTTGGGGGAAGGGGGTGTATGGCCTGTACAAACCTCCTCATACATTTTTTCAAGAAAAAAAATCTTATCTCACCACAATAATTGTTAAAATCGCAAGGATTCCTTAAAATTGGTTTTATTTAGTTTTCGTTTCTGTTTTATTCTCAAAACGCGAAAAGCGCTATCGGAGAGATTCCATCACTTTCACTTTAATTACTTAAAGGACAAGTCCAACCCAACAAAAAGTTGATTTGAATAAAATCAAAATCAAATGTAAAATAAGAAAGTTATGGAAATTTAAAGTTTCGCTAACATGAATTTTTCACAAAACAGTGATACGCACAACTAGGTGAGTCAGTCGACGATGTCTATCACTCACTGTTTCTTTTGTTTTTTATTGTTTAAATTATACAATTTTTTTTTTACAGATTTGACAATAAGGACCAACTGGACTGAACCATATCTACACATGTTCAGGGAGAAATTGATCACTGTTTCACTTGACAATGAGGAGAAAATTATAATATTTCATATTTATATAATAAAATACAAAAGAAATAGTGAGTGGATGACGTCATCGGTATCCTCATTTGCCTACAGACCAGGATGTGAATAGCAGAACTGTTTTATGCAATTAAAGGAAACTATAAAATGTCATAACTTTTTTTTTACATCAGATTTTGACGAAATTTCCTGGGTGAAATTTTCAGTGTATGCTTTTTGGATTTTTCTTTTTTTTATTCAAATCAACTTTGGGGGTAGACTTGTCCTTTAAATAACACAATATTGAATAATTCATTATAAAAGGATTATTACAAGTGGATACTTTTGATTAAGCCCCACCATGCAAACGGTATGTAAATTTCATGCTTTCATTAAAGGTCAAGTCCACCCCGGAAAACTGTTGATTTGAATAAAAAGAAAAAAAAAGAACTAGCATATAGCGCTGAAATTTCATCAGAGTCGAATGTAAAATAAAAAGTTATGACATTTTAAAGTCTCGCTTATTTTTCACAAAATAGCGATATGTACAACTCAGTGACATGCAAATGAGACAATCGATGATGTCCCTCACTCACTATTTCTTTTGTTTTTTATTGTTTGAATGATGTGTTATTTCATTTTTTTTACAGATTTGACAATAAGGACCAACTTGACTGAACCATATAGTATATTAAACAATGTTAGTTCCATATGTTCAGGGAGGAATGAATAATTTTTTTACTTGACAATGAGGAGAAAATTCGAATATTTCATATGATAAAATGCAAAAGAAGTAGTGAGTGGATGTCATGTCAGTCTCCTCATTTGCATATACCGAACAGGATGTGCATATAACTGTTTTGTGAAATTAAGCGAAACTTTAAATTTCCATAACTTTCTTATTTTACATCCGAGTTGGATGAAATTTTCAGCGTTATGCTAGTTTGATTTTTCTTTATTTATTCAAATCAACATTCTTCTGGGGTGGACTTGACCTTTAACATATCGTTATCATGGTTAATTGAACTTTTAGTTATAAAAGTGACCAGAAAGAATAATTAAGAACGGAGGTGACATGCCTTCCTTGGAGTAAAATCAGGAATACACTTTATAATAATTCGGGGCATTGGGAGAAGGATAATCGGGAAATTAAAGACATCCATCAACATCTTTGTGAATATAGTGACTTCATGGTTTTATTCGAATATTTAAAGTTGTACTATTAGTTCTTTATTTCATGCAACATAAGGATTATCACGCCTGTTCAAAAACTTTCCTTTTTATCCAGATAAAAGTTGTCTTTTTTCTTTCGCATATTCTTTTATACAAACAAATGACTGTTTTTACCATTGATGGCCTGACAATGATTTTTTTGTGCCACTAGCCTCAATATTCAGCCTACCCTTTTTAACCCCCCCCCTCACGCATTTGAAAGTGATATCGGATTTGTTGAATGTAAGCCTAAAGAAATTGCGCCCCGTGATTTATTTTGTTTTCGGTCATAAAACCATATTTTGAGGGGGGTTTAGACTAAAAAAAAGTAGGAGTTTCTTGGGGGCTTGGGAAATTTTAGACGTACGTAGGTTTATACAATAGGCCTACAATGAAAACCGCCTATCGTGGATAGCTTTTTTTTACTGACCAAGCAGCTAGCCCCCCCCCCCCCCTTCTTTCTGGCCTAAAAAGAAATAGCAAACAAATCATTTAGTATTCAAAATAATTGATGATACAAAAAAAAAGAGAAATTTTCGACATTGGTTCTTATGGTGCCATGAAAACCGCCTATCGTGGACAGCCTTTTATGCTGACCAAGCAGCTAAAGTCCCGCCCTCCCCACTCCGGCCTAGAAAAAGATCCATGCAAAAGAGAACATATAGCGACCAAGCGAAAAAAAATCATATATTAAACATTATTGAGGATGATGCAGACAAAAAAAAACAATACCAAAGTTACTATGCAAGCTGCCATATTTTTATTATGTGAAAGAATATAGTCACAATTTCACCAACTCTAAAAAATAAAAATGATTGATTGACGCAATACACTCAACTTCATTACAAAACTCCATAGTATAAGAACGACACGGACCAAAATAATAGTGCAGTTTATAGCCTCATTTCATACGGATCCTTTTCATATTATCCCTCTTTATTGTAAGTTCTTATTCATATCCTTAATATTTTTTATTGTTGACTTTACTCATGGATAACGTGATAAAAACAAATCTCACTGACACATTTCATACAAAAATAAAAGATAAAAATAACGAATCAACCTCAAAATGACCACACTTTTACATTGCAAAATGAATATACATTGACTTCTATCACAAGAAAACACGAAATATAATATGATGAAATTTAAGAAAAAAAATATACTGCAATAATAGAAATGCAAAAAATATATCTTACTAACAAAACAATTGATCTATGAATAATATTTTTTAAAGAATGTTATTTTTTCATAATAGGCATTATCAAATCATGTCCAGCCACTTTTTCAATGTTGCATATTTCTTACTTTATCTCCCAACATACTCGATTTTGTTTCATGAAAATAATGATAATCTAAATACACTTACATTATTCATATTAGAACTATAATTGGATACATAAGACGGTAAATTGCCAATTTGTCCACTGCCGACTGGGACACTCACCACATGGTCTACCTTCATTTAGTCTAATGCCATTCCATCCATCGTCATTTCGTCTAACAACCATTGGTCAAAAAAACATTTGGTCCAATCATCACTTCCTCTAATCACCAGTTGGTCTATGAACATTTCATCTCACAACCAGTTGGTCTATGATATTCGTTTTATTTTCATTTATTTTGCCCAATTAAAACTTAGTCTACTTAGACCAAATTGAATATGGACTAGATGGCTATTGGACCAATTGGTTATTAGACGAAATGGTGGGTGGAAGAAATGGCAATTAGACAATGTGGATATTGGACGAACTGATGGTAGACCAAATGAAAGTAGACGATTTGGCAAAAGGATTAATTGGCATTGGACGAAATGAAAATTAGCCCATAAAAACTCTCTTTGGAGGGGTAGAGCAATTCCCCAAAAGTGACCCTTTTATATTGGGCAATAAATTCTCAGCCTGAACGTATATATATATATATCTTTTCCTATAGTCAAGAAAGACAGAAGTTGTATAACATCTACATTTCATATTTACAGCATTTCTTCTCAACAGATGCTATAACCTGACTGGCTATCACCACCACCATTAACTTTATCATTATTGGTTTATTAATCCGAAATGAGTGACGATAATGAATCTAATTTTTGTTTGATTATCATGGTTATTGTGACTGCATTCAATTTTAATGGATAAATTTCGTAAACATCTACTGATAACTCAGTAGTATTTCAATGATTCATTGTAAGGCTAGAAGTATGCGGTAGTACTGATTATATCCGGGTACTAAATATCTCATTTCGGTTGTATTTCATTATGTAAATTAATCACGTAAAAAATGGGAAAAATTTATGGTCGTCAGTGAATGCAGTCATCGACATCTAAAAAGTGAGAGCGCCATCTCTTGTCCATCCTAGGCCTTCATTGGTAGCTCAGTTCCTGTGCACAAAGATAATAAGAGGAAAACGTGTATAATTCAAATCGAGCTTCAATTAAGAAATGACTACCGAACACAACAAAATTCACTACAGAGAACAGAGAAGGAATTAAGGGGGATGACTGATGATAAGAAGTCTGCCTTATTCATATCTGGTTCTTTGTATATTCCACTGCATTTAACAATATTCATCAATAACCTTTCATATTTTCATCACCTTATTATCATTCTGATTTGCTTATTTATTAATCATTCATCCATCTAATCATTTATTTATCAATACGCTTTGATTGATTACACATGCATTTTATCCATATAACTGCCCAATATATATTATGTATATATCCAAAGAGTAGATAGCTATGGGGAACCTCGATTTAAGCTACGCCTACCATTGTTCTCTTCATCGATTTCTTTACAATATATATATATATATTATATATATATATATAGCATGGAAATGCACACCTAAGATTTGACCTCAAGTCACCTGACCTGAAGTCATGTTCGTGAACTTAGAATTTTGTACTTTCATCCAAAGCGATAACGGTATGGGGTATTATATATATATATATATATATATATTATATATATATGCCTACTTTTATAACAGAGTTTAATGCAAGTCTTACCCTGGACAACATGAGTACCCATCTGGGCTTGGAGAGGTTGAACGCCAGCCTGGGGACAGTACATCTGAAAAATAAATTGAAATTAACTTATTCCAGAAGAAAAAATATAGTAATCACTTGGTTGAGATGCGTCATAGTCGTCTGGCTATAGATACACATTGCACAATAGAGTTCAGAATACAGAGATCGAAGATAATTGCATAATTGTCCCCGCCAACGAAACTCTTTCCACAATAATGCATAACTGAAAACACGACTCATTATAAGCCATGCCATCACTACAAGCAATCATTATTTTGGCAAG